>NC_048298.1:224611854-224686024 GCF_013100865.1 Trachemys scripta elegans | reverse complement strand
TGCCTGCCCTGTGTTTTCAATGCTCCCCCTGCCAGAGCCCAGCATGCAGGCAAAGGAGGAAAGTGTCCGACTCAAATGTGGAGGGGTAAGTAATGGGGGCGGGGGGGTGGCATGAAGAGATGTAGGATGGGGAAGGGGAAATAGAAGCATGTGGGGGAGCGAGGGTTAGGAGCAGGAGCTGGGAGTGGGCATAGTGCAGGAGTAAATGGGTGCTGAAAATACAGGAGTGGGAATATGAACGAAGGGTAGCTTAAGATGATAGGAGCCAGGGACTGGGGGAAGATAGGAACAAGGAGGGAAAGTGCATTTTCACCTGGTCTCAACATTCCTGTGTTGTCTAGTAAATAGCTAGCAAAGCTAGCTAGTTTTCTCTAGCTGTGAAAACTACTAGCAAAGTATGTGTCTCCATCCCCCTCTAGTGGCAGGGCCACATACACAAATACAACCTTCTCTTGCTGCTAGTTACTTCATTAGCTGCAGTGGTAGAGAACTGTGCTATCGAGCTAAAGAGCTCAACCCTGCTGAGGAACCATGTCAGAGATCTATACAGTTCCACATAAGGAAATTTTTGAGTTTTTTTTTTCTTTTTAGTTTTTGAAAATGTAGGAAATTATATTTAAAATTTACCTTACAGAATGTTAAGGTTGCAAAGTCAAGTACTGAAATGTTAGGAAATGCCAGAATTAAGGTTGCCTGTGTATTCTTGATTCACCCCCTTCTGCACATTCCTTATGACACAGTCTTTAATTACATGATCACATTGTATTTTTCCACAGGACCCCTGCCTCATTCAGTACAGATGCTGCATCTCCTCTGAGGATGAATCTGGATTTTGCAGAGAAGGAGGCTGTTGTCTGTAGTAGCCCTGCTTCATTTGCTGAAGACATTGGAAGGTGTGCAGTGCAGGAGGCAGAGGTCTGAAGGAAGAGAAAGGATGGTCTCATGGTTAAGGCAATTGAATGCTGCCCTGGAGAGCTGGATTCTAGCTCTGACGCTGCCACAGAGTCCCTGTGTGATGCTGAGCGAATCACTTAAACCAAATGCTTCTTTGTCTGTATTTCAGATATACTTTTAAAGGAACAATACTGTATTTAGTTTTTTGTGCTGATGGGTGCTACAATGGCTGAGTAACACCCAGTATTGTAAGGCATATGATTCAATACATTACCATAGTCTCAAACAAAAATATACCCTGAGCTAAATGTATTTATGGTTACACGCACAGAGTACAATTAAATATATGGGGCTGAGATTGACATTGAGGTCTTTCTCATGTCACCGTGATTCTAATTCCTTCACTTTACGTCAGCAGAGTAAGATGGGAAAATCACATCGTTAAAGTTTTATTGGCGTGAAAATAACATGACAACGGTCCAAACAATTGAAAATGAAATGTTTCACTGCTGTTGGACAGCTAGTTGATCTCTAAAGAGAGCAGTGTGGGAAAGATAGGAGAGGAAGTGGATACTGATTACTGGCTGTACTGCTATATGCGTAGAATCTGCCTCTAGTGAGGACTGCAGCAATCAACCTTCCTGGTGAATTCGGTGGGTGAGCTTCTATTACAGTATGGCCTAACCTTAGGCGATAGTGCACTGGGGCGAGACTCAGAAGAGCTGGGTTCCATTCGCAGCTCTGCTACCGGCCTGCTGGGTGACCTTGGGCAAATCATTTCATCACTCTGTGCGTCATTTTCCCCCTCTGTAAAAAGGAAAGAATGATTCTGGCCTCTTTGGTAAAGTGCTTAAAGGTCTATGGATGAAAAATTAAGAGCTAGATACTATTCACTGGTGCTCTGCACACTTCATGGCTTCTCCATTCCCAGTAGCTATCAAGTTGAACTTGATCTACGTTGTCTCAGACCTGACTACCCAAGGGTAGGTCTATACTGCAATCAGAGGGTGTGTCTGCAGCTCATGCAGACGTAGCTAGCTGGAGTACCGAAGGAATGACGCCATAACAGCGTGCAGTTCAGTGCAGACTGGCCACCTCAGTTATTACCCAGTAATTGTAAGACCAATGCTGAAGCACTTCCTGCTGCAGCTTCACTGTTTTGGTACCCAAATGAGCTAAACTAATCTCTCTCTGGCGTGTCAGCATGAAATGCAATCACACTCCAAGGCTGCAGGATACACATCCACTAAGAGAGAGTTTTTTCCTGCATGCATCACTGTGATGGCTGAGGCAGCCTCTTATCCTAGACTTGAACTCTTGGAGACTGAGGGAAGAACCCTTTGGATGGAGCATCCATGACTGGGGAATTAGCTTCCCCAGGTGGCATCAAAGGTTGGGGGCCAGACAGATCATTTTGGCCAGTCACCTGACTGTGGCTCATCACTGGGGACATTTTTCTCTTGACTGGGGCAATAGAAGGAGTGGTGCTGTTTATGCTGTCTTCTCTGTGCCATGTAATTTAATACACACAATGCAATCAGATGCTGTGATCGTGGACAGAAACATAATAAATTAAAGTAATAAATAATCACATATGAATACATTTCCCACTCCAAAAATAACAACTTGATTTTTCACAAGGTAGCAGTTTAGAAACATAAATCAGGAATCTTTTTTCTCCTGTGCATCGCTAGTTGTGCAGCAACTCAGAGGTGGGCTCTCCCTTGCTCCAACTACTCCTCACTAACCCCAGAGGCCTACAAGAATGAATTTCTTTAAACAGCCATGGAGTGAGTGCGGGGGAGAGGAGTGAGCAAGAATAAGTGGGGGGGTTTACAGCCCAATCCAATTCCCGGTAAAGCCAATGGAAAGACTCCCAATGGCTTATAGTAGAGTTTGATCAGGTCCATAGAGTCCAATTCTTCTCCAAATTGAATCAGTGGGAGTTTTGCCATTGATTTAATGAGAATTGGGTTGGACTGTGAAACCCAGGTTGAGTCCATTCAGATAGAGCTGGGACAGAAGCAGAGGGCACTGACAGGCACCCGTTTCTTCCATTTCTCCATTCCACACAGTAGAGATTTCGGGAACCTGGGCATGTTTCCCAAGTTACATACTGGGTCTCTAGAAAGAATCCAATGTGACTTCAGAACATATTTGTTTACCCTTTCTGTGGTTTACTGTTGAACTGCTTCCTGGAGAGTATATGTGCTAGAAAAGGGCAAGATACTACACAAAGCTATTTCTTGGAAATTATGCAGCACCCTCCTTCCCCAAATTTTCAACCGCAGTATCTAGCCTTTTTCTCCAGGCAGGTCAGCTATCCTAGTACAGGTTACAGCAGGTCAGCTATGCTAGTACAAGTTACATAGTCCAGGTTACAACATAGCAACAAT
The DNA here is from genome assembly GCF_013100865.1 of Trachemys scripta elegans. Taxonomy (NCBI): domain Eukaryota; kingdom Metazoa; phylum Chordata; order Testudines; family Emydidae; genus Trachemys; species Trachemys scripta. The sequence goes on along the minus strand of NC_048298.1, from coordinate 224,682,734 downwards.
GTCACTAATTCTTGTGGAGTAGAACACAATTCCTGACAGAGAAGATGACACCTTGGAGTTACTGTATGTCATTTTGGAGACAAACCCAACTCTATTAAAGTCCTAAGACTAGAATACCCAGAGTAAAGTGGGCTAGAACCGCTCTTGCCTCAGTGATGAGAGATTGCTGAGAAATATAGTTTCCTAGCAGCCCATGGGAGTCCTGGGTTAAGGTAAGGTACACTTGATAAGGGGCCATATAAATTTTGCCTTCTTCCACCAGAAAGAGAAGCTTGGAGCAACCTAGACAGGCTGAGGAGTATCTTCCAGAAGAAGGGATAAGTTTCCCATTATTTCTTTGATTTCTTTGTTTTCATGGACTGGGCTTTTCCATTTGAAAAAGGACTTCGAAGTAAAACCTTCTGGGAGGAAGCTATGCTAGCTTCAGCACTAGGAATGGAAAGCCCCGAGTAGGGGAAGTTTGGCTATGTGTTTGTTTTGTATAAAGGAACTCCACGGGTGTGGCTATTTGAGTTGTTCTGCTGCAGCATGTTACTGCTCAGTGAAGGGACGCCAGACTTCCTTATTCATTATAGAATCATACATTATCGAATAGTTATACAATCAGAAATGTCGAGCTGGACGGGGCTCAAGAACTCATCTAGTCCATCTTGCTGCACGACCCAGCATATCTACAACATTCTCTGGTGTTTGTCTAACCTGTTCCACATCCTCCCCTACATAACTGTTCTAGTGCTTAACTATTCTAAAGCCAAGTCTACACTACAAACTTACATTGGTATAACTAATGTAATGAAAAATCCACACCCCCTGAGAGACAGTTATACTCCTAATATCCAACCTAAATCTCCCTTGCTGTGAACTAAGCCTGTTAATTCTTGTCCTTAGTGGATGTGGAGAACAATTTATCACCATCTTGTTTATAACCTTTAACTGATTTGAAGATTGTTACCATGTTCCCCGTATACCTTCTCTTCTCTAGATTAAACTTGAGCAGTTCTTTCAACCTTAGTCATAGGTCATGTTTTCTAAACATTTCTTATATTTGTGTTTGCTCTCTTTTGACCTTTTTCCAGTTTGTTCACATCTTCCTTAAAACATGGTGCCCAAAACTGGATACAGAACTCTAGCTGAGGCCTCACCAGTGCTGACTGGTGGCACAATTACCTCTCACACCTGTCATCTCATAACTTTAGATTAGTTGAGAACGTCTGTTGGCTTTTCTGAGCACTTGAAGTAAATTCTGCCACTTCCTCTTTGACCAAGAAGGCTCAGCTTCCCCAAGAAGGAGAGTGGGGACAGAATTCTGGGAGTGCACAGACTCTGCAGGGTTAGATGGGGAATGAGGAATGGAGACAGAGGATACATCACGACGTATATCTGCCTGAGCTCCTCTCCAGATTGTGGGATAATTTGGTGAACCCGGTGAAAGGCTGGTAGGCAATGCCAGCTCAGTATTATTACTATTTATTACTATTATTATTTATATTACAAATGCACCAACAGGTCCCAGCTAAAATTGGGGCCCTAATGGGCTAAGCACTGCATACATGCATAGTAATAGGCAATCCCTGCCCTAAAAAGTTTATAATTTAACTAGACAAGAAAAAAAAGTGGGAGAAATAGCATGCTATTATCCACATTTTAGTGGTGAAAACTGAAGCAGGGAGATTAAGTGAGTTGCCCAAGGTCATACAGGGTCTGTCTACACTGCAATTGGAGGTGAGATTACAGCACAGGTCGGCATTCTCCTGCTAACTTTGTCCAAACCACTGCAGCTAAAAATAGCAGGAGGATGCAGCAGCATGGACTGTACCAGCCTGCCTGGAGCCCCGGGTCTTGTTCATGTTCCTAGCCCACACTGTCCATGCTGCTGCGTCTTCACTGCTATTTTTGAGCCAGGCTAGCTAGATTAACGCCAGCAAGGGAATGCTGACTTGTGCTGTAATCACAACTCCAATTGCAGTGTAGAGAGACTCATAGAACATCTATGGCATAGCCAGGAATTAAATCCAGATTTCCTAAGCCATTGTCTAGCCTCAGGACCCTCCTTCCTCTCTTCAGGGTAACAAGTAGCTTAATGGTTAGAAATTTCTTCTATCACTGTAGCACTTTATCTGTTTAGAATAAATATGAGCAAGGAAAGAAGGAATATGATTGTACAGTGTAGGAGAACACGGAAAGTTTTTTATGATATGCTCAGTTTTTTCTCTGTATTATCATACACGCCCCGTACCTGAAGTCCTAACTCAGTCAAAACTCACAGTTACTTTGCCAGAGTAAGACATTTAGGAATAGGCCCATTGTAAACAATTGGATTCTGAAGAAAGATCATTTCTTCATTTAGCAAATGTCTTCCTTTGACAGGACACCATTCTCTTTTACTTTACACTTCATTCCTACTATTGCTTCAGTGGGTATTCTTTCAAAATGGCTTCGTTATATGTTAGCTTCAATTTGGTATACAGCAATGTATCCTTTTAACTGGCTCGTAAATCCTTTCTCCTTATGAAATCATTAAAACCTCAGGCTTAATTCTCACAGTGGCTCTATAAAACCCCAGGCCAGGCTCTGTTAATGCTGCTATTGATTCACGGGAAGTTAGTTTTAAAAGGCTGTTTCATACTCTTGGTTCCTGGGGTTTATTTACGGTGCTATCTTTCCAGACCCCCAAGCTCAATTGTTCATCTCATAAATCATGTAAGGGCCTTGACAGGAGGCGTGCAATAAAGACGGCGCTATATTGTGTTCCGAAGGCACTCGCACTGGTCTTTGGCTATTCTGACACACTGCCCACTCAGCAGAATCTGGAGGAAAAAATCCACCCCCCTGATAAATCCATCTCTTTTGGGTGCAATTTCCCAGCCCTCTGACATCCACCGACTAACTCCAGTTGCCCAGGATGATCAAAACCAACCCTCCATGCTTAGTCAAAAATAACTAAATAAAGCAATTGTAGGTGGTGGGCCTTTTTCCATCCATTGTCACTGCAGAATCAGGAAAAAGACATGGTATCTCTCAAACATTTTCTCTGTCTGCAACAAGAAGTCCCAAGATTTGTACAGGAAGGGTATGTCTATCCGGCAGATGGAGAGAGCGTCTTGACCCATGTAGATAGACTTGTGTTAGTGGAACTCAGACTAGCATGGTAGAACTAGCTGGAGGGACATTGCAGCTACCCAGGAGATATGGTGGATCTCCAACTTGAGACCATTGCTGCTTGTTCTGTCATCTGCCACCACTGAGAACAGCCTAGCTCCATCCTCTTTGGAATCCCTCTTCAGGTAGCTGAAGGCTGCTATCAAATCCCCCCTCACTCTTCTCTTCTGCAGACTAAAAAACCCAGTTCCCTCAGCCTCTGCTCATAAGTCATGTGCTCCAGCCCCCTAATCATTTTCGTTGCCCTCCGCTGGACTCTCTCCAATTTGTCCACATCCCTTCTGTAGTGGGGGGATCAAAACTGAACACAATACTCCAGGTGTAGCCTCACCAGTGCCAAATAGAGGGGAATAATCACTTCCCTTGATCTGCTGGCAATGCTCCTACTAATACAGCCCATTATGCCATTGGCCTTCTTGGCAACAAGGGCACACTGCTGACTCATATCCAGCTTCTCGTCCATTGTAATCCCCAGGTCCTTTTCTGCAGAACTGCTGCTTAGCCAGTTGGTCCCCAGCCTGTAGTGGTGCATGGGATTCTTCCTTCCGAAGTACAGGACTCTGCACTTGTAGTTGTTGAACCTCATTTCCTCCAGGAGTTTTTGGATTTCCTACTAGACTGGGCTTATTTTCCTTCTGTGATTTTCTTTTCCTGAACTCTGCTGAAGTTATTTGGCAGCTTTTCCTCCACAATTAATTGCTTTAATTTTGCCTCCTGCTGTTTCTGTTTCCACTGAGTTTCAATGACTGATAACAATTGAAAGTTTATATGCTCAACACCTCTGAAAATCAGGCCCTAAATGGCTAAAATGACTTGCCAGAGGTCATTCTGTAGCAGAGTGGAGAGCAGAACCTAGGTCTCCTGACTCTCAGTCTATTCCCCGATCTACTCTAGTGGAAAGCAACCTGTGGCCCACAGGCCACATGCAGCCAATCAGGGTAATCTGATTGCAGGCCACGAGACATTTTCTTTACGTTGACCATCTGCAAGCATGGCCCCTCACAGCTCCCGGTGGCTGCAGTTCACCATTCCTGGCCAATGGGAGCTGCAGGAAGCGGCGGCCAGCACGTCCCCGCAGGCCGCAGGTTGCCCACCACTATACTAGACCATGCTGCTTGTCTCGGATAACTCTTGGACTGGTTCCTCCAAGAAAACCTATTAAAGTGCTTCAAAAGGGTAAGAGCTGAAGGCTATATCCCACTGTCAGTAGAAGGCACATTTTACTTTGTCCATCTCATACTGCATTGAAATAGAGCTGCATTTAATTACTGTCATTCTTCTGACCTCTTTGACTAGGGAAAGGGATGGTTCTAAAAATCCTAACAAGTTATGCATGAAATAGATTAACAGAGTCAAGTTTCTTAGACCCCAGTACCTTTATATTGCTCTTAAGTAAGTTTCTGTTTGATTCAGCACTATGGGAAACATCTTTAACAGGGAGATATCATAGAATCAGAGAATATCAGGGCTGGAGGGGACCTCAGGAGGTCATCTAGTCCAACCCCCCGCTCAAAACAGGACCAATTCCCAACTAAATCATCCCAGACAGGGCTTTGTCAAGCCGGGCCTTAAAAAACTCCAAGGAAGGAGACTCCACCATCTCCCTAGGTAATGCATTCCAGTGCTTCACCACCCTCCGAGTGAAATAGTGTTTCCTAATATCCAACCTAGACCTCCCCCACTGCAACTTGAGACCATTGCTCCTTGTTCTGTCATCTGCCACCACTGAGAACAGCTGAGCTCCATCCTTTTTGGAACCCCCACTCAGATAGTTGAAAGCAGCTATCAAATCCCCCCTCATTCTTCTCTTCTGGAGACTATACAGTCCCAGTTCCCTCAGCCTCTCCTCATAAGTCATGTGCTCCAGACCCCTAATCATTTTTGTTGCCCTCCGCTGGACTTTTTCCAATTTTTCCACATCCTTGTACTGTGGGGCCCAAAACTGGACACAGTACTCCAGATGAGGCCTCACCAATGTCGAATAAAAGGGAACGATCACGTTCCTTGATCTGCTGGCAATGCCCCTACATATTCAGCCCAAAATGCCATTAGCCTTCTTGGCAACAAGAGCACACTGTTGACTCATATCCAGCTTCTCGTCCACTGTGACCCCTAGGTCCTTTTCTGCAGAACTGCTACCTAGCCATTTGGTCCCTAGTCTGTAGCAGTGCATGGGATTCTTCCGTCCTAAGTGCAGGACTCTACACTTGTCCTTGTTGAACCTCATCAGGTTTTTTTTGGCCCAATCCTCTAATTTGTCTAGGTCCCTCTGTATCCAATCCCTACCCTCTAGTGTATCTACCAGGCCTCCCAGATCAGTATCATCTGCAAACTTGCTGAGAGTGCAGTCCACACCACCCTTCAGATCATTAATAAAGATATTAAACAAAACTGGCCCCAGGACCGACCCTTGGGGCACTCCGCTTGAAACCGGCTGCCAACTAGACATGGAGCCATTGATCACTACCCATTGAGCCCGACGATCTAGTCAGCTTTCTATCCACCTTACAGTCCATTCATCCAGCTCATACTACTTTAACTTGCTGGCAAGAATACTGTGGGAGACCGTATCAAAAGCTTTGCTAAAGTCAAGGAATAACACATCCACTGCTTTCCCCTCATCCACAGAGCCAGTTATCTCATCATAGAAGGCAATTGGGTTAGTCAGGCACGACTTCCCCTTGGTGAATCCATGCTGACTGACTGTTCCTGATCACCTCTCCTCTAAGTGTTTCATACTTGATTCCTTAAGGACCTGCTCCATGATTTTTCCAGGGACTGAGGTGAGGCTGACTGGCCTGTAGTTCCCCGGATCCTCCTCCTTCCCTTTTTTAAAGATGGGCACTACATTAGCCTTTTTCCAGTCATCCGGGACCTCCCCCGATCGCCATGAGTTTTCAAAAATAATGGCTAATGGCTCCGCAATCTCATCCACCAACTCCTTTAGCACCCTCGGATGCAGCGCATCCAGCCCCAAGGACTTGTGCACATCCAGTTTTTCTAAATAGTCCCGAACCACTTCTTTCTCCACAGAAGGCTGGTCACCTTCTCCCCATACTGTGCTGCCCAGTGCAGCAGTCTGGGAGCTGACCTCATTCATGAAGACAGGCAAAAAAATCATTGAGTACATTAGCTTCTTCCACATCCTCGGTCACTAGGTTGCCTCCCTCATTCAGTAAGGGGCCCACACTTTCCTTGACTTTCTTCTTGTTGCTAACATACCTGAAGAAATGCTTCTTGTTACTCTTACCATCTCTTGCTAGTTGCAACTCCAAGTGCGATTTGGCCTTCCTGATTTCACTCTTGCATGCCTGAGCAATATTTTTATACTCCTCCCTGGTCATTTGTCCAATCTTCCACTTCTTGTAAGCTTCTTTTTTGTGTTTAAGATCAGCAAGGATTTCACTGTTTAGCCAAGCTGGTCGCCTGCCATATTTACTATTCTTTCTACATATGACTAGCTCTCCTTAACCTGGGGGATGAGAACAAGAAGGACTCCCCCCACCACACATACACACACAACCAGACAAAAAAAGAATGAATAAGTGAAAAATTCACTTAATATACAATATTGTGACTTCACTGTCCACATGAGTACAATAGCTAGAAACTCCCTGGGTTTCCTGGCCTTTCTGAAGTATACGTGAAACTAACAATTCTGAACAAACAGATTCCTGTCTACTCCAAGCGTCATCTGCATACTGTTGATTAATAGCTAAAATCCTCCTTTCTATTTCAGTGGAGAAATGATAATAATGAAAGCAGTCTGAATATTCTAAAAATGCCAAATTAGCATAAGAAGAACATTTAGCACAGCAATGACATCACATGACAGGGAGAAAGTAAATTCAAATTCCTTCCAGAGCAAATAAAATAAAATAAAATAAAATAATAAAAGAGAACATTGAAAGAGGATATTCTCAGAGTATTAAAAACACTGGTTAAACTTAAATCTACCATACTAAAGGAGAGAGATTAAACTGCTTCCATGCTGATGATGGGTTCTGCTCGATAATGATCTAAAGCAATGTGAACTGACACATTCAATTTCATCATCTAAGTCAGATGCCACCAGCAGAAGGTTGATTTTCTTTTTTCATGGTTCGGGTTCTGTACTTTCCGAATCGGAATATTGTTTTTTAAAGACTTCTGACAGCATGTTCCACACCTTGTCCCTCTCAGATTTTGGAAGGCCCTTCAGATTCTTAAACTTGGGTCGAGTGCTGTAACTAGCTTTAGAAATCTCACATTGGTACCGTCTTTGCATTTTGTCAAATCTGCAATGAAAGTGTTCTTAAATCAAACAACATATGCTGGGTTTTCATCCGAGACTGCCATAACATGAAATATATGTCAGAATGCAGGTAAAACTATGGAGCAGGACACATACAATTCTTCTCCAAGGAGTTCTGTCACAAATGTAATTAACACATTTTTTTAATAAGCATCATCAGCACGGAAGAATGTCCTCTGGAATGGTGGTCAAAGCATGAAGAGTCATGCAAATGTTTAGCATATCTGGCACATAAATATCTTGCAACACTGGCTTCCACAGTGCTATGTGAACACTTGTTCTCACCTTCAGGTGACATTGTAAATAAGAAACGGCCAGCATTATCTCCCGTAAATGTGAACAAAGTAGTTTGTGTTAGCGATTAACAGAAGAAGAAGTAGGACTGAGTGGACTTGTAGGCTTTAAAGTTTTACATTGTTTTGGTTTTAAGTGCAGTTGTGAAACCAAATGAAAATCTACATTTTGTAAGTTGCGCTTTTACAATAAAGAGATTTCACTAGAGAGGTGAATTGAAAAATATTATTTCTTTTGTTTATCTTTTTTACAGTGCAAATATTTATAATAAAAATAATACAAAGTGAGCACTGTATCCTTTGTATTCTGTGTTGTAATTGAAATAAATATATTTGAAAATGTAGAAAACATCCAAAAGTATTTAAATAAATGGCATTCTATTACTAACAGTGCAATTAAAACTCCAATTAATCGCAATTATATATTATTAATTTTGCAATTAATCATAATTACTTTTTTAATCGTTTGACAGCCCTAATTCTTATAATTCTAATATGTATTTTAACAATAGTAACACACAGGTGAGCCAGACTGAATCCCACTATGTATTTGTCAGCATTCTGTTGAGGCTTGGGGACCTTGCCATAATCTGGCACCTGGTCTGCCTCTGCCACATTTGCCTCCCCCAATTCTGGGACTGGCCAGGGACTGAACTGCTCCCCAGGGCTGTTCTAACTTGCATTGGCTGGAACTAGCTCCCTGGTGGCCATGCCACCTGCCCAGAATGGCCAGAGTATAGCATGTTCTAGCTCTGATCCCTCCCATGCTAGCATGCCTTGCCCCTTGGTCCTCAACATCGAGGAGGGTAGAACAGGAGTAATAAAGCCAGCATAGAGGGATCAGGGAGAGAACCTTTAGCCTTGAGAAATTCAACGGATAAAATAAGAATGATTGGGTGGCTGACTAATTCATGTCTCCTTTTCCCCTCCCAATGTAAGTGCCATTCCCTTGTTGTAATAATAATAACAATGAATTAATACTGCGCTCTCAGATAGCATTTTTCATTGTACTTCTCAAAGGAGATATCATCATTCCCCCCATTTTATAGGTGGGGAAGCTGAGGCACAGAGACAGGAACTGACTTGCCCAAGATAACCCACCAGATCAGAGGCAGAGCCAGGCAGACAACCCAGGTCTCCTGAGTCCCACTCCAGTGCTCTTTCCACTGGATCACACTGCCTCCCACTGTCAATTTTCATGATGGCAGGAACTAGTCATGACTAGAGGCATTGGTATTGTATTTCCATGTATATCCTATTGCTGGAAGCAGTCCTTTCATTTCCATATCTTCTTAAATGCCACATACAGGAAAACATGATATAGGGCAGATCCTTAATTGGATTAAAGCAGCAGAGCTCCATTAAAGTCAATTGAGCTATGCTGATTTACTACAGGTGAGGTGCTGGCCTGATATCTTTCCTATATTGCTTATTTAGACTTCTCTTCTTTTACACATCCCTCCGCCTGCGCAGCTTCCCGCAGCCCCCATTTGGCCTGTAGCCGCGAACCGTGGCCAGTGGGAGCCGCGATCGGCCAAACCTGAGGACACGGCAGGTAAACAAACCGGCCCGACCTGCCAGGGTGCTTACCCTGGTGAGCTGCATGCCAAAGGTTGCCGATCCCTGGACTAGAGGATCGCAATGGTCCCTGCTGGACTTGGAATCTATTAATCTGTAATAAAATTTGCCAAGTCTGCCAAAGCTCATTAACATTCTTAACTTCAGCTGCACTTTGTCTACAAACAAGCTATAAAGCATTTGGGGCTGGAAGTTTAGGCCATTTGTTTTTGTCCTAGTAAACAACTCAGAGTGGACCTATGGAAGGAGAATACAGAAGAGTGGAAAGGATTTACATTTACCTGTGAAGCTTATGATTTAGGAAAAGTAATGTGCCAAATGAGAACACATCTGTATTTCCCCATTACACTGTGTTGTGTGTGTATTACATGGTCATGGTTTTCTCAGTTGCAGGAGAAAGTCCTCCACCTGGTGGGAAGCCTTGCTCACAGCTTGTTTCAATGTATGTCTGCATGAAAGCACTATAAGAGCTCTAAAGAGCTAGGTGTAATTATTATTGTTTTGATTGTTATAGAACTATAAAGTGAGACAAAAACTGGGCTTTTCTTGCATTTAAAGTAAATTTCATCTTTTTCTCCTTTAACAAAAAAAAGGACAATACTTCTTCACTGTATAGTAATATGTTCTTTTTCTTTTGTAGAAATTTCTTCTAAAACAATTGGGAGATATTACATTTTATATGTTTTGAATTAAGCATAATTTATTCTCTTTAAAGTATGTGAGGCTAGTTGTCCATTGCTTATAATGTCTTGGAGTGCATTATTCCCCCCCCCACACACACACACACACCCTGAAAATGACATTGAGAAACTTTCTTTGAGATGTCCACTAAGAACCATCATAGCACTGAATTTTTTTTTAAGTTTGTCCTTAGGAACAGTACTCACCTGCTGTACTTCCCTTTGATCCATCTCTTGTGGCTTATAAAAGCAGATAGCTGTGTAATCCGGATAAGGCCCCTAACAAATCTTCTCTAGGTTGTGGATAGCTGTCTCGCCTTTCTGGCCAGATGAGATAAAACTCGCGTCGAATCTCATTGTCAGTCAACCTAGCTAATGGTAAGAGACGTCAGAGGTGCTGGCTGGCTCTTCTCCCTCAGAGCGAGCAATCTTCTAGGGGATTGAAGACGTTTCTCCTACAAAATAATGAGGGTTTCCTTTTCAGGGCTGCAGCACTGGAACACTGAGTAAAGTTGTTGCTATTTCTGGCTGAGTAGCCCATAGCAACATGTTAGAGAGGGAAGTTCACTAATAGACAAAGGGTTAGATCCACAAAGATACAGAGGCATCTAAATGCCTCAGCTCAACATTTAGGCACCACTGACATCTTCAAAACTATGCCTCAGCTACTGCCTAACCTTACTGGTGCATAAAGTATCTTAGGAGGCTAAGTTTCTGCGAGTGGGCATGCACAAAGCTGCCTTTATCCTGACGCTGCCCCACAACTAAGGTGCTGCTTGGAGCTCCCGCTCATGCTTAAGCCATGACAGGATTTTCAGACTAGGCTTTCCCCTGCCTATCACCCCAGCGGGGCCTGATCTGTTAAGTGTTTTCAGAGCACACCTACAGAATCAGGCCTCACACACAAAACACAGCAGAGGGTGAGCAAGTTGGGAATTGAGCTAGCTGTGTGCGTCTACCCAGAATGCCTTGTGGTTAGGGCACTCAGCTGAGATGTAGGAGACCCAGCTTCAAATCCCTACTCCACTTACTATTTAATTATTTATACAAAGCGGAACAGCTCCAACAGGAGAAAATGGAGGGAACCACGCCCAGAATAGCCAATAGCCCAGTGGGAGGTAAGAGAAGAGGGTGTAAGTTTCTACTCCAAATCAGGTAGGGCAGGAATTTGAATCTCCCACATTCCAGCTGAGTGCCATAGCCATGGTGCTATTGGCTACAATAGGAGGATTTGGGGGAATCTCTCTCTTTTTATTGCAAGGAAGGGCTGGCCTGCCTTAGGCATATAACTCCAGGTGAGCGTGTATAACACCGACAGACCCTGGTGGGTGGGATCAAACCTGGGACCTCTGGAGCTAAGTGCATGAGCTCTATTGCCTGAGCTAAAAGCCAACTGGCTATTAGTGAAGGCCGCAGAGCAAAATAATTTTATATATATATATATATATATATATATATATATATATATATATATCCCTCTCCCTAGTGCCACTAGATGGGACAGAACACCACATCCAGGAGGTGTATGGGTTACAGGTGCACAGCTCAGAATCCTGAGCCGAGATAGGTGCTTCCCTCCAGCCCATCAGTCAGGTGCCTAAGGACTAGATCAACAGAGTTAGGTGCCTAAGGACCTTTGTGAATCTGGGCCATAAGCTCCACCCCTTTCCTCTGCTTTTCACTCCTAGCTAGCTTAGACAGCTGCCCACTCAACATGCGGATTTCTGAGGATTCCTTTCTTAGGTGACTAACCCTCCCCAGCTATTGTCCTGGAGGCCTGGGCTGAGGCTTCTACTAGATGGCAAAGTGCCTAGAAGTTGGGTGTTGTCACACATAAGTCTCTTTTTGGCTCTAGCCCAAGACGATTGCAGACTGTAAAACAAAGAGCTTTTAAGTAGCTCTATTAAGGCAGTTCCTGAGCTCAGAGTTTGAACAAGCATCTGCTGGAGGCAAAGTCCTGAAGCGGTGAGTTGATCAACACCCAGTGAATTATAATTAAATTGAATCAAAGAAAACATGATTTTTCAAATGAGAAACATGTTGGCACTGTGTTTACTTGCATGTTCCTTGGTGGACTAATGTTGTAAAGACTTCTCAGTCACAGCAGGCATAGTACAAATTATCATTCCACTACTATTATATTGGATCAGCTCTAAGGGTGGAAACCTGGACAAGGAAAAGGGAAGTTAATTCTCCAGCAGCATGTAGAAGGGTGCTGGACTGCACATATAGCTTTCCAAAGTCCCAGACAACAAGTTATCTTAAATTTTAGAGCATTCCATATTTAAAATCCTAGGAAATTGGACGCTTTTGGATTAATTTGACATTTCAAATACAAGTGGCTTTTCCGTGGTTTGGAACATTTTCGGAGGGAGTATTCTGCACTTTCCAAAAATCAGGCCCTTAAAAGGTATCTCAGCTTGGGCGTCCAAAATCACTTTTGATCAATTAGGCCACCCTGGACTGTCCAATACTAGAACATTTACTGTTATTTGAACATACCCAACATACTACTCCTGTTTTACAATAAAACTCAGTCTCTGAAGAGAGATGTGAATGCAGCTGAGTTTGCATTGTTCAGAGAAAAACAAGTTGCATTGTTTCATAAGATCACTTCAACAATATGTACTATCAAAAGTGCAATGTAACTTTCTGAGAACTCTGGACGTTGCACAAGTGCTGTTTACTCTGTTACAAGACGATTCCGTGTAGTAAGAACTCCAGCTACTCTTTGAATATGAACATAAACTGTTTGACCTATTTCTTTTTTTCAGCTTTAGTTTAAAAAAAAAACTTCATATGTTGCTAAGACTTTCTGAAGATTTTATTTAAGGGGAGTATTCTTCCAGGTCTGCTCCTAATCCAGGCTGCTTTCACTCTTGATGCTAAAATGACATACCATTCACAGCAGATCAGTTTAGAAGATCTGCACAATCATCCCCCTTTTTTGCAGCATATTTTGATCAGCTGTGAAATAGTTAACATTTCCATTTCAATCAACAACATTGGGCTTTAGAGTTAGGCGCCTTTGAAACAACTAAAAGTTGTTCATCAGGAAGACATTGCCTCACCTGTTTCTGGTTCACATTTCGAAGGTCATCTTCCTAAATATAAGGACTAGAAACTTTTTAAAAATGAAAATATGGGATGAGATTCTGTGCTGTGCCACTAAGAGTATGTCTACACAGCAGCGGGGAGGTGTAATTCCCAGCTCGGGTAGATGTACATGCACTAGCTCTACTCAAGCTAGAGCCTAAAAATAGCAGTGTGACCACCTAGGAGCACAGGCTAGTTGCCCAAGTATATATCTAGGGGCTCAGGAGGCTCATACTTGGGTGGCTGGCCCATGCAGCTATGGCTATACTGCTAATTTTAGCATGCTAGCTTGAGCAGTGTTAACACGTGTGTACATCTGTCCAAGCTCGGTGTTAAGAACCAGGACATAGGCAGTCTGGCCTACTGGTCAGAGCAGGAGTCAGATCTAGTGGGCAGAGCAGGAGTCTAAGTCAGGGAACTGAAGCGGGGATCAGAGACAGAGAGTAGAAGCACAGCCAGGACCAGGAACCTAAGCTGAGGATCAGAGACAGGATCAGATACCAAATGCCACAGCCCAGGCTTGAGCCAGAGTTGGAGTCAGAAGTCAGAGCCAGGATTGGTAGCCAATGGTCAGGAGCGAGGTGAAAGGGCAGGAACGGGAGAGAGACAAGGATCGGACACAGAGCAGGAGCAAGGTAGGAGTGAGGAGCAGGAATAGGATTAGATACACACTTCAGGAAGTGGCATGAACAGAGTCCAATGTAGCAGCAGCAAGAAGTCTGTACAGTTGCGTAGACAGCTCACCAACCTCACTTCCTGGCTTAGGCAGCCAGTGTGAACTAATCAGGTGGCCACAGGCCTTGAGTGTGCAAGTAGCATAGGCTGGGGGGCTTGACCTTCCAGGTTTAGAGAGCTAATGCTTTGCCTACCTTCTTGAGTGGCAATGTCAGAGGTCCAGGGTTCCCACAGTCCCGGGTTCTAGACATACACCCTCAGACACTGAAGTGCTGGAATTATACCTGCCAGTATTTGTTCCCCCCAGGCACAGCTTAGAACTCACATTCCAGCAGACAGCTTTAAACCACTGAACAATAGTGCAATCCTGGGTTGTTCTAGGACCCCAGGCATAATTTCAACAGCCCCCAAACCACATGTGAGTTATGGCAGCCTCCCTAGCCTAGAATCTCCACAATGCAGCGCATTGCAGTCACATACTGCTCCTGAAACAAGCACAACCCTATTCTAGGACTTTCAGTAGAGAGCCTTATAGCTACCATCTGCAGTGCCTGTCCCAGGGGCATCTTCCCACAGCCAGACCTGTGGCATTTAGAGTACTTTTACAGCACAGTAGCCCTTTCATCCACTGTAAAGAGACTACAGAGGGGGTGAGGAGCTCACCCATAGTTTCTGAGTGGAGCCCAAAATACAGCCAACGGAGAGGTGTAATGTCGTGGAAGAAGGTAGGAAGATGTTTGTGAGAGATGGAAATGAAAAGGGTATTGAAAATGGTGTCTTTGAATTTGGCAGCGTGGACAGAGCAGAGGGGAATATGAAAGAAGACCAGGTCAGAGATGAGAATGATAGTATTGTTGCCGTTGGCCAAAACAGCTAGCCTATGTGTGGAGCCTTGCTAGGCGGTTTCTGTTATGAATTGAAATCAGATATACTACTTACGTATTTCTTTGATGCAATCCTGCTTATTTACAAAGAATGTACACAAAGTCCTGTTTCCCTGAACATAGTAGGAACAAACAACAAGAGACAGTTTCCTGATTCAGAAATCAAGGCCTACTTTCCAGCAAGTCCTGTGCCCAAAAGAATCTCTCTGTCTCAGCTTTCTCTCAAGGCCACCCTCACAATCACTAGTGCTCCTCTGATGGTCTGTTTACTTTCTGGTTTCTTTCACACACAGACAGATAGCTGCAACCAAATCAATGCCCCAACCCCTGCATTTGCTATCAGTTCTCCTAGGGACACATGGTCCAGCTTTTATTCAGGATTTACTTTGCTGCTCCATTTTGTGAGAGGGAGCTTCTATTGTTTCAGCTCTTTTATTCCATAAGGGAGCTTAATTGCTCCTTCCATTTACCCTGAATGAAAGGTGGATAGGACACCCATCAGCTTCAGTGAGGTCTGTAATTGCCCATGAATCAAACACCCACTGAGAGACACCAAGACCAGGATAAAAATATTTAGCTTTCATACAGCACTTTCATCCATAACCTCAGAGTTATAGAAAGGAAAGTGTGTGCCGTCACCCCCATTTTAACAAGAAAAACAGATGAAGAGCAATAGTAGGTGGGGACTGAGCTATACGGGGCCTTAAAGGGAAAAATATTTGGACTTTGATGCACAGCACGATGAGGAACTCCAAGAAGAGTGACACAGTCAAAGCAACAAACAAGAAAAATGATTCTGGCCACAGCATTTTGGTGTGCAGGAGGGTTATGGATGGATCTATCTCTAATATAGATAGCTTCACTTTTAAATAACTTACCTTCCTCCCTAGAAGGCCCCAGAAACGCTCCTGTATATAGGGCTGTCATTTACTCAGCCTCCTCCCACCCCAAAGTTTTGAGGGGATGGTGACTAGGTCACCTCCATCTTAAGGGGAAACAGAACCATAGGAAGCCCCTGAGCAACATAAGTTACACCACCCCCAGTGCCCATGTAGGCAGTGCTATGTCAGCAGGAGAGCTTCTTCAACTGACATAGCTTCCACCTCTCCTGAAGATGGAGTAATGAAGTCAATGGGAGAGCTCTCGCCTGCCAGCTTAGAGTGTCTTCACTAGACACACTATAGCGGCACAGCTGCATCAGTGCAACTGTGTCTCTGTAGCGCTTCTAGTGTAGACTAGCCCTTAGAAATTCATGAACTAAGAGCTGATGTAAACTTGTAATATTAGCCTGGAAACAAGCTATCGAAATCATAATGGCAGCATTTTACACCCATTCTGCCTTTACCTTGCACAGGTGTAAATGATTACACCAGGTGCAAGGCTGCGGAGAATGAGGCTTATTGTCACTTTTTTTCAGGGAAGGGCATTTTTGTGTGTTACATGTTAGAGATACAGCCCTGAGTTTTGCAACTAGGGAGTGTTGAGCTCTTTTGCTTTAGCAGTCATTGTAGCGCTATGCAATAGCTTTTTAAATAAAGAAGCAAGACATGAAAAATAGGAAGTGAAATTGTAAAATCACCAAAATTGAGGTTTTCATGGTTCACTGTGAATTTTTGGAAACAGTCCAGTTGCATGAATAATTCTGTGAAATGTCACAGCACTGGCTTGGAAAGGGGTTGAGTATTCAGCCTTAACTTCTGGAACTGCCTGACTTGAGAACTCTTGATTTCTCAACCTGGCTACTGAATTAATGCTGCAGTTTTTTTGCTTGAGTTATACCATAACTAGAACAAACTAAAGGCACAGCCTTGAGCTGGAGAAGGGTCTGAACAAAAGGCCAGGACCTGAAATGCCCTTCCAGGCCTAACACTTGGAGGAGTTTCAGAATCTGAATCGAGCGGCCAGGTCCTATCTCTATAATGGGCCAAACCAAAATGTTGCCTGTAAATATCCCTGTAATTGTGGGGTAGGCTGTTGACAAATTGGATCTGAATTTTGCAGCTCTGTTCATGTATAACCCACAAGAGGGTGATCATCTGAAAAGTTGCATTAGTAGAACACCTAGAGTTGTAAAAAGCATGGTGCTTTGGTGGTTGTTACTGTTTTTTTTTTAATTTCAGGTGACCATTTTTGCTATTTAATTTGGGGCAATTTTGTATTCCTCGAATGTCTGTTTTCCACACCATTTTGTGAAATTGTGAGCAAATTTAGGGAATGCATTCTTCCTTCCTTTTTTAAAATAAAACCCACATAACTCAATTCATTTCATAATATTTGAGCCATATTTGTAGCTATATTTCTCAGTCAGGTATTTTGATTCCTGCTGTTCTGTAAGGTGATGATCACTCAGGCCCAAATCTTCAAAGATATTTAGGCCACTAGGCCCTGATGTGGGCATAAGGCCATATCTACACTACAAAATTATGTCAACCTCATTTACGTTGGCATACAGTCACGGCAGTTATTAAATCACTTGTGAATGTGCACACTTGTCTCCTTGTGTCAGCGGTGCATGTCCTCACCAGGAGCACTTGTATCTATTGTGTTGTCAGTGTGGGGAATTGTGGGATGGCTCCTGAAAGCCAGTAACAGTTGACATAAGCAACGCAGTGTCTACACTGACACTGCGTCAATCTGATTACATTGACCGTGACTCTATGCTGCTGAGGGAGGTGGTGTTACTAAATTGCCATAGAGCGGCAGTTATATTGGTGGGGTCAAATTTAAGTGAAGAAACTTCCACAGCTAGGTCAATGCAAAGCAGTTTATGTCGACCTAAATCTGTAGTGTAGAGCAGGCCTAAGTTACGTCTTTCTTTTTCATAAAGCAGCTTAGGCCCTTATTTGCACACAATCAGTTACTCTGACACGTAGTGGGGGTGGATCCACAGTTTCCTTTTTCTGGGTCTTTTTTCTGGGTTTAAATGAGTCAGACTACATTTTAACCACTTCCTATTTTGTTTTACATGAAAAGTATGGTGAAACAGATATGTGGGTTCACAAAGAAGAAAAGATACTGATTGTTCCCCAATATATATTTTTACTTCGGAAGAACAGCATACCTGTGTTAGTACATAGCAATACCTTACCACAGAGGCAGATGAACTAGGCACTGTGCCAACACATAGGAAGACCTGGTCCCTGCTCTAAAGAGCTTACAATTCTGTGTCAATAGTCACATACAAAATGATACTTCTTGCTAACCATGAGAGTATTATTAATATTATTATTATTATTATTATAGTTCAACTAATCACAAAGAGGTTCTCCAAGTGTCAAGTGAATATGTAGTAAAACATGTCATCAGTAATTGTCAGAACTTCAGATTTATCAGTCTGAACAAACATAAACTAACTCATGGGAGAAAAGAAGTCATCCAGCCACAGTATTTTTTGTGGTGTTAGGTAAGTAGCTATGTTTTTATCCATGTCACAATCTTTACAATGGTGGTTAAGCAATAACTTTCTATTCTATATAGTGTGACAAAGTTCCTCCTCTATCTTGGAGGGTCCTGCACTTATCGACAGATTTTCTTTCCTCAGAGATTCACCATGTGGGCTGGGGAACAGCCCAGAGACCTTCCCCTCTGGAAGAACCCACAGTCCAGGTCAATTGGGAGGTTCGGGGGGAACCCGGGCCCGCCCTCTGCTCCGGGTTCCAGCCCAGGGCCCTGTGGACTGCAGCTGTCTATAGTACCTCCTGTAACAGCTGCATGACAGCTACAACTCCCTGGGCTACTTCCCCATGACCGCCTCCAAACACCTTCCTTATTCTCACCACAGGACCTTCCTCCTGGTGTCTGATAACGCTTGTGTTTCTCAGTCCTCCAGCAGCACACCCTCTGACTCTCACCTCCTTGCACCTCTGACTCTCAGCACTTTACACTCACACCACAAACTGAAGTGAGCGCCTTTTTAAAGCCCAGGTGCCCTGATTAGCCTGCCTTAATTGATTCTAGTAGCTTCTTCTTAATTGACTGCAGGTGTCCTAATTAGCCTGCCTGGCTTAATTGGTTCTAGCAGGTTCCTGATTACTCTAGTGCAGCCCCTGCTCTGGTCACTCAGGGAACAGAAAACTACTCATCCAGTGACCAGTATATTTGCCCTCTACCAGACTCCTGTACCCCACTGGTCTGGGTCTGTCACAATTGGTTTTTACACTGCGCTCACCACCATGGTATCTGAGCATCTTCCAGTAGTACATTAACCAACATGTCTAAAATCTGTCATGCTTTGTTTGTTCTCTCATCCTCTTCCCATGGGGAGAAGCATATGCAGTGAAGTATCTCAATTTAGGTCTATTGAGGGTGTTTTTGTTTTAAATCCACATGATGCTATTTATTTATGTTAGAGAAGGTAAAGTCAAAGAAATGCACCTTCCACTTGGTATGGAAGATGGTGAGATTGGTGATTATCCTTATTTCTTAGGGAAGTTCATTCCAAAGGCTTGGACTGATCCACAAGAAATTTCTGTGTCCTGCACAGATGAGCTTTACCTTGTGGTAGAAAGTCCCATTGGAACAGAGGTGCACAGTTGTCAGCCACAGTCTTCATCCTGAAGCCTTTTAGATACCCTGGTCCCAGATCATGGAGTGCCTTAAAGATAAGGATCAAGACCTTCAACTTGATTCAAAATTCTATGGGAAGCCAGTGTAGAGACTGGAGGACAGGTTTGATGTGCTCGTGGTATCCCGTGTTGCTGAGAAGATGCACTGCAGCATTCTAGTTGAAGTTTCCTATGCACTGGTGGCTTCATGCTCGGGTATATTACATTGCTTTAATCTAGATGAGAGGTAACAAAGGTATGAATAACTGAAGCCAGGTCATCATCCACCAGGAGAGTCTGCTAGCCCTTTGAAGATGGTAGAAAGCATTACTTGCAGATGCTGCTTAGTGCCAGCAAGGGATCCAAGAGTACTAGACAACAGACTGAATTGACCAAAGAGATTGCATCGTAGTTTCAAACTCTTCAGAATTCTTTCCTATGCTCACCAACAGCACCTCTGTTTTGCACAGGTCCAGCTTCAGCCAGCTGTTCTTCACCCACGAGCTGATCTTGTCCAAGCGATGAGCCATTGTGGGTGATAGTGGTGTGGTCAGATATAGTGAAGGATAGGTAGAGCTGTGTGTCATCTGCATAATGCTGGGAGTTCAGTCCATGTTGTCTGATCAGTTCAACTAGTGGCTGGATGTACATGTTGAAAATCACGAGGAGGAGATTTGATCCTTGTGGAATTCTGGAAATGAGAGCGCCTGTTGATGTTGTACAGTTTCCCATCACTATTCATTGGGTGCATCTCCCCAGGAAGGACTCAAACCATTTTCGTGCATTACCCTGCACCCCTGCCATTTCTCTCAGGTGGGACAGCAGTATCTCAGTCAAGAGTGCTGAATGCTGCACAGAAGTTCAGGGCAATGAGAATGGGTGTCTGTCCTCTATCCACTGACAACAGAAGATCACACATCAATGCCACTAAAGTGATTTCAGTTCCATATTCTTCCCTGAATCCAGATTGTACCAGGTCTAAAATGTTAGTTTCAATTAGATGAGTTTGTAGTTGGTCTTTGGCTAGCTTCTCCATGAACTTCTCAGGAAGAGGAGGTTTGATACTGGGCAGTATTTGGCTAGAACTGATACATCCAGGATGGTTTTTTTCAGTGTTGGTTAGACTATTGCATGTTTGAAGGAGAAAGGGAATATTCCTTTTGTAAATGATACATTATCTATTTCCATCAGGAGCAGCACCAGTTTTTCATGACTGTCTTTCACAAGCCAGGAAGGGCCTGGGTCAGGTTCACAAGTCTTGGGTGAAGACTCCTCTAGGGTGTCCAGAACTTCTTGATGAGTGAATGTACTGAATTCTGGGAAGGTAGGTGGGCTGTGGTTGGCAGGTACAGGCAGAGTGGATCCATGCTGTTTGAGAAGGCTTCCCAAATGTGCGTAATCTTTTCAGCAAAGAGAGATAATAGTTCTTCACAACACTTGTGCTCAGTTTTGATGCAGGTTATAGGTATACAGGATTGATGAAGAGGTTTACCACCCTGAGTTTCATCCTGTTTGATTCAGACTTTTTTTTCCCTGCCATCAACACTCAAGTTTCCACCCCTCTCTTCATACGGTGCAAGGTGTCAGAAAACCCAGGAGATCTGTGTGGGCAATGAAGAGGAAAGGACCATTTGGGGCCAGTGCATCAGTGGCCAAGGTCAGTGAAGAATGGTAATGATTCACCAGGTCTTCTACTCCTTGTCCTGCAGATGGAGTGCTGCTGTCTTCTAGCAGGCTTTGGAATTTGTCAGAGTCCATGAGCCTTTGAAGTTGAATCAGGATCATTTGTCTTTCTTGTTCCTGGGGAGCTGGATGGTCTCTGACAACTGCCTTAATGAGGTAGTCATCTATCAAAGACAGTGGCTGGATTGTGATGTCTATAATCTTGACGTTTAGGCTGAAGATCAGGTCCAAAATGTGGCTAGCTGTGTGGGTTGGACCAGGGGTGACCCATGAAAATCCTAGGGAGGCAAGTGACAAGATGAATTTTTGGGGCTTTTGCATCTGTGGCCTTGTTGCTATGTATGTTGATATCTCCCAGGATGACAAGTCTGGGTATTTCACCACCATCGCCAACAAGGTATCAGTGAGCTCCTTAATGAATCGTTTAGTCTGTGATGGTCTGTAAATGAGTATAAAATCAGATTGCTTTGGTTCTGGCTTCTACTGTCAGATGAATGAATTCAAATGAAGTTGCCTTACCTGAACCACCTCTCTCACATTTAATGCAGTTCCATCTGCCTTCTTGTCCTCTCTGGGTCCGTGATGTACCGAGTATCCTGGAGGGACACGGTGGGCTAGCACAGGGCTTGTGGTGTCATCCAGCCAGGCCTTGGTGATCCAGGTATATTGGGTGCTTAATTGCTGATGAAGTCATGTATTGTTTATTATTAGCAGCAGATCTTGCATTGTTCAGTCTCAGCTTTCATTTGTGTTGCTTTGTGCTATCTGCTTCTGACCTGTGCCTAGACAGTGGTCCTGTGCAGTGTACAGGTGTAAGATGTCTGGAAACCGGTTTCTTATATCTGCTTTTCTATTTCTTTGGACAGTTTCTCCCACTTTGAACTGTGACAGGTGATGAAGTGGACGGTGCCATGGGATGATCTGAGTGGAGGAAAAGTTGTCTGGTTTGCCAGATGCCATGGGAAAGGCAGGTCTGTTGGATACTTTTGGGGAGTTATAACCTGGTAAATCCTGGAAACAGGCAAAGTTGAGGCAGTGTGCTCCTGGGGTACAGTTGTTGTGCTGGAAGCATGGTGACATAACAGCAATGGAAATAGTAATAATAGTGACTGTTGGTAACTTTCCTCTACATCTCAACTCTGAGATTCTGAAAGATAGTCTCATTACTTTGTATTTGAAACCACGATCTTTTGTGGCTTTCTGCTGCAGTGTCATGTGAAAGCTGGTCTACACACAAACTTGCACTGAAATAACTGTCACTTTTAATTCACACCATTTGTTATTTCAGTGAAAGTCAGAATAAAAGTGCTCTAGACTGACAAGCAAAATCAAAATAAGACACTTTTATTCCAAATTTTCACACAGACTTGCACCAAAATAATAAAAGCTGTGAACTAAACCTGATTTAGTGATTTAGGTGCAGATTTGTGTGTAGATAAGCCCCCAGGATATACTTGTAGCCCTGTGGCTAGGCTGGTTTCAGAGTAGCAGCCATGTTAGTCTGTATCCGCAAAAAGAACAGGAGTACTTGTGGCACCTTAGAGACTAACAAATTTATTAGAGCATAAGCTTATAAATAAATAAATACGTTTGTTAGTCTCTAAAGTGCCACAAGTACTCCTGTTCTTTTTGTGGTTAGGCTGTAGCTCAAGTGGTAATAGCTTGTACTGTGGTACTGAAAAATTAGGGTTCGGCCCTCATGATAATTTATGAGGGGATGGTCGGTACATAATATAATTTGATATTTTCTTATTTCCTATTAAAACAAAAAAGACCTAGGAAGTTACATTAAAATACATTAAAAATGTTATTTAGGTTGGCCAGTCAACTACTTGAAAGTTAAGTATCAGGGGGTAGCCGTGTTAGTCTGTATCTACAAAAACAACAAGGAGTCTGGTGGCACCTTAAAGACTAACAGATTTATTTGGGCATAAGCTTTCGTGAGTAAAGACCTTCGGATGCATCCGAAGAAGTGAGGTTTTTACTCACGAAAGCTTATGCCCAAATAAATCTGTTAGTCTTTAAGGTGCCACCAGACTCCTTGTTGTACTTGAAAGTTAGGAAATGCAAGATTTATGGTTGCCTGTGCAACCTGTTTCTGCTCCCTTGTGTGTATGCATTATAATACAGTCTTTAATTACATGATCATATGCTACTTTTTTCCACAGAACCTCTGCCTTATTCAGGGTACAGAACTGACACACAGGGAGGGGTCAAGTGCCTGATTTTTCAACCTAAATAATCTTTTAAGGTGTGTGGGGGGGGGAGAAGAGAGGGGTTATTCTATGTATATATAGGAGCAGATTCTGATTTTGGTTATGCTGGTGTAAAGCCAGAGTAAATCCATTCTGGAGTTACTCCAGATTTACGCCAATATAAGTGAGATCAGAATCTGGTTCATACAGTCTGTAAAGGACTCAGGATGAGATGATGTGAGGAGGAGAAGGAAAGAGGGGGAGAAAGAATCTTACTTCTGCAGCTACCATGATGAAGTTTGCTCAGTGAATAATATCCGGCAGGCTCCTCGCCAGTGTTGTTGTGGCTGAAAGTGAGGAATTGAGACCCTGAAGAAGAGGAAACATCTGCTTGAATTTGTATAGAGGGAAAAGTTGCTGTTGAGAATCCAACTGTAGGAGATCCAAGCAGCCAAAAGCACTGCAGGTTTGTGGAGATTGGTCTGTTTGTATTTTCTCCTGCCATTAGATATAAAATGCAATGTAGATATGTGAGTTACCTGTAAATATATGTTTTTTTTTACTGCAGTCATAGCCCCCAGGAAATTAAAGACTAAAAACCATATACAAACAAAATTAAGGTTGAGGAGATTTAAAAGTGACAAAAGCAAATGCAGAGATATGGTATAGATTGTAAGCTCTTTGCAGCAGTGATGGTATTATTGTTATTATATGTGTGTACAGCACCTGGCATAATAGGGCCTTGACTCCTGATTGAGGCCTATATGTGCTATAATAATAAAATAATAGTAATAATTAATAACAAATAGGCTGTCCTCAACTCATTAATTGTGCCTTGTATTTTTGATTTGATATGCTAATAGTAATAAATACTAATATTTGTTTCACAGTTCAGTGTAGAGAAGGATGTATGTTAAACAGATGCACTGAGGTGCCTTGATCCCATTACACACAATTATACTGCTGTGTTTGCATTGGTCCTGTCTGATAAGCTACTTATTGGAACAGAAAGCTCTTTCAGTGAGAAGAACTTACAGGCAAACTATTGTTTGTGGAAGCGGGCTTATTTGTAGGACATACATTTTCTATATGTACGTTTATATCCAATGGTAGACCCAAAGGCACAAATGGACTGGCTGAAATGGGAAGAGGATATCTTATTAATTAACTTGATTTTCATTTTGTGTGAAATTATTTATATTCTGCAAACAAGGAGATTAAAGAAGTTCCGGAAACTGCGAAGGAAATGACCCAAAGAACTGTCTCAATATCAGTCTTGCAACACTTCCCATGAATTGGATACTATGCAATGATAAATTTATTGTCGCGGCAGTACGACAGCTTCAGTCTCAAGCATTTCAATCAGACCCAAGACCCTAAGTTAAACGAGATACCAGCCTTTTGCAAGGAGGAGGTAAGCTAGTTTTTGTCTTTGTTTTTTGTTTGCTTGTTTGGGTTTTTTTATTGTTATTTTTATTTCTCAAGGCTCCTATGACATAACACAAACATTTGCAATGGAAAAAAAAGCTATATTAGATTGAGTTCATCTACCTCCAAGTGCAGATTTGAGGATGGTCTTAGCTAAAATTGTGATGACACATTATTATTTATGATTTATGATCTGAAGTTAAGGACAAATGTGAGTAAAGGGAGTGATCAGATTCCCAGCACTGTCTGCCAGGTCCAGGAAAAACATTAGCAATATTTTCCCTTGTGTGTTGGGCTGCCTTATTTGCTCTGACATCTATTTTGTGTATCCAGGAGAAAGGTTGCTATCTCTTTCTTCTTTTAAAAAATAATCTAACTGGAAGCATTTGTATGTTGTCTCCTGTACATGGGTTTGTGTTTGGTAAGTTGCAGATCGCTCCATAGAGTGAATCATTCTAGGAATAGCATGAATTGAATGTATATTTCAATGACTGATATGTATCCTGGCTTTTAATTTCATTTCAATACTTTAATAGTAAATGTTGCACATATATGGTGCTCTTAGCATCTCAAAGCAATTTATAAGCTTCCATTTACCCTCACAACACCTCTGTAAGGTAAGTATTATTATCCTTATTTTATAAATGGCATTTGTTTGAGCTAGAGAAGTCTGAATGCCATCGTACAAGGCACTGCTAAGCCCTCATTTGGAATTCTGTGTACAATTCTGGTTACCCATGTTTAAGAAAGGGGAATTCCGCTGGAACAGGTGCAGATCAGCGGAATGGCGAGCCTATCTTAGAAGGAGAGACTCCACTTGGCTTGTGTAGCCTATCAAAGCAAAGGCTGAGAGGGGATATGATTGCTTTCTGTAAATACTAGCCATCAGTAAATTCAGGCTGGAAATTAGAAGCATTATAACTAGGGCTGTTGATTAATCACAGTTAACTCACGCGATTAACTCAAAAAAATTAACCGCGCCCCACTCACTCCGTCCCCCCTTCTCTCCATCGCTCTCTCTCCCCCACACACACACTCACTTTCACCGGGCTTGGGTAGGGGGTTGGGGTTTGGGAGGGGGTGCAGGCTCTGGGCTGGGGCTGAGGGGTTCACAGTGTGGGAGGGGGCTCTGATCTGAGCTTGGGGCAGAGTACTGGGGTGGAGAAGAGGGTCTGGGGTGTTGGCTCTGAAAACGGGCTCAGGGCTGGGGCTTGGGGTGCAGGAGAGCGTTTGAGGTGCAGGAGGGGATATGGAGTGTTGGCTCCAGGATGGGGTTCAGGGCTGGGGTTTAGGGGGCAACCTCCTGCCGGACAGCACTTAGCTCCGGTGGCTCCCAGTTGGTGGCATAGTGTGGCCCCACGCTGCTCCCGGAAGGGGCCAACGTGCCCCTGCAGCCTCTGGGGAGAAACGAGGGGGCACGTGGCTCCGTGTGCTGCCCCTGGCTGCAAGCACCACCCCTTCAGCTCCCATTGGCCACAGATCCCCGTTCCCAGCTAATGGGAGCTGCAGAGGCAGTGCTTGCAGGCAGGAGCAGTGTGCGGAGGGAGACCCCTGCCCCCGGGGCCCTGCTAGCCGCTTCCAGGAGCGGCATGGGGCCGGGGAAGGCAATTAATTGCATGATTAACCATGATTAATTTTTTTAATCATTTGACGGAGCCTAATTATAACTCCAGAAGAGAGAGGAACTGGAACAGCCTCCCAATAGACGTAGTGGGGGCAAGAAACCTGAATGGTTTCAAAATGGAGTTTATTAATGGGATTATAGGCCAGGGCTGCCTGTGATAGCAACAGACTGGATCTGATGACGCAGGAGGTCCCTTCTAATTACCACCTCACCACACTGCTTGTGTGGCATACATCCTTCCCAGACCCTCCATCTTGCTGTTTGGTCCTCTTTGTTTTGTCTGCTTAAGAGTATAAATTCTCCTTTTGCTTAGCACATCGTGGGTGCTACTAAAAACATATCAATAATAATAGTAATAGGGTTTGTCTACACTTAAAATGCTGTAAATTTGTACTGAAGCTTCGGCAAACTTTCATCCCAGCAGCTGTGCCTGTATTGTTGCCACATAATGATGTCAAGAGAATGATTCTGCAGTGTTTAAAAAGAGACGGTCTTGGCAATGGTCTGTCTGCACTGCAATAACAGTATATCTTGGCTGTCCCAGCCTGGGTTTAACATGGCTTTGAAGAACAGTGGGTACGAAACTACTCTCCCTGAAATGCGGGGTGCCCCGTGGAAATGTTTAAGGTTCTAATATAGCTTGAGGATATGGCTATGATTCTGTCTGCACTACAAAATTGTAATGAGTTGTAACCAGTTATCATGAATCTACAGGGGATGTGCTATGCCCCAGACTTGAAGTAGTCTCCTAGGAGTACCTCTTCATTGCCCCATAGCTCCAAGGAGTCCTCCAGGATAGGCCACACAGCCTCAACACCTCTGAGACCGGGCCTTCAGGCTCCACCCCTCCCGTTTCTCACCATGAGCTCTGAACAGAGAGTCTGACTAAGGTAGACATCTGTTCAGAGACATTGTACCCTCTTCAGGTATCAATGTCCTTCATTAAGTATTTAAAGCAACACCAGGCAGCCTTTTCAAAACGGGATGGGTTTTAATAGTCAGCTGGAAAACAGTGTTGGGAAGTCCTTAGGCTAGCAAAGCGAGGCAAAGGTAAGACAGAGTTCATACTGGCTGAAGCCAGGGCTCCACCAACCGTGTCGGCCCCAGAATCCCACCCCCCCTTCTCTTTCTTTCTTTCTCTGTGTCCCTTTGAATGGGTTCTGAAAGGCTCCTGTATAACAATCCCAAGCCTAATGGGGAGAGGCTTCTAGAGTATTCTCGCTTTCATCACATTTCTCCTGAAATGGCTGTAAATTGTACTGTAGAAAGGCCTTAAGAAAAACAATTCACAGAATAAAAAACTCATATTTCCGTTTCCTTGATTTTGCAATGATTAACCTCCCCTGAAAGCAATTAAAATCTTATGTAAGAGAAGAACTTTTCTTATCATGAGCAAAAATTCCAGTAATTAGTGTTGTTTCTTTGTACTGTAATTGTTTTTCTAAGGAGAAAATCTCCTTTAGCAAAGCAGGTACTGAAGGAAAGAAAAGTTTTCTCCTCCTAGAATAATAATACTCAGACTTCAGTAGTTCAGGAGCCAAATTAATGATCAGCATTACCCAAAAGAGCCACAGTTCTGTGAATTAATTGTTTCATTTACTGTAGTACAATATATTCATATTTAATCAGTATGACAGGGGAAATATATATATATATATATATAAATCACAGCAAAATGATTGACCAAGTATTATTTTCATCAAATACAATTGGTTAAAAACATAGTAAAATCATCCTGATTGGTTAATAACTTAGATTGGTTAATAATGAAATCACATCGTGTTTTAATATCTTGTGCTGCAGAGAGATGCTGGAGACCCATTAAAGAGCCACTAATGGCTCGCGAGCCTCAGTCTGAGTATCAGTGTCTTCGAGGAAATTCAGTTTCACATGAAAAGAGTGAAATAATGGAGCTCTTGTTTAGTATTCCATAATTAGCCACTCTGAACCTGGGCAGGTCTTCACTACAGGGGGTGGGTCGATTTAAGATACGCAAATTCAGCTACGCGAATAGCGTAGCTGAATTCGACGTATCGGAGCCGACTTACCCCGCTGTGAGGACGGCGGCAAAATCGACCTCTGCGGCTCCCCGTTGACGGCGCTTACTCCTACCTCCACAGGTGGAGTAAGCGCGTCAATTCGGGGATCAATTGTCGCGTCCCGATTTCTACCCGCCGAATAAGGCGGGTAGTGTAGACCTAGCCTGAGGGAGTCTAAGCAGGTGTAACGTGGGTCTGCTCAGTGTTGTTACACAAACTTAGACTTGCACCTACTCGTCAACATGTTATTAATACTCTCTAATACATTACCTCTTGATCTGGCCCACTGAGTCTAAGGCACTAAAGTCTTACGCATGAACTTAATTTCACTGGGACTACTCATGCAGGTGAAGTTAAGCAGATGTGTGAATCTTTGCAGGATCAAAGCCATAGCAAGAGTAGAAGAGGGGTCAGAAAAGAGAGATGTAGCAGAATAATGAGGGGATGAAAGAAAGCTGTAAGATAAGTGGAGGTGTGATCTACTTCTACCCTCCTATTAAAGTGCAAAAATAACTCTTTCAAAATTAAACAGTCTGGAGAACACAGTGAAATTTTTGTCTCTCTCGCTCGCTCTCTCGCTCTCTCTTTTTTTTTTTTTTTTACTAAATTTGGACTAGAACTTAAATCTGAAATTCAAATCCAGCTTACACCCAGCAACCCCATTAAAAATATAAACCTCCAAACCTCAAAATGTATTAATTACTGGATATCAGGCAAAATAGCTACTTGTCATTTACCAGTAGTTACTTAGAATTGCTCAGAATTGTTTAATATTTGTTAAAAATTACTCCGTTTCTAATTATTAACGCCCAGCAAACTTATTACTTGGCATGTATTAAATAATTGCCTAGAATTATTTAGTCACTAATAAATGACAAGAGAATTGTTTTAGTAATATAAACCTAAATCATTTCTAACAGGTACTGAGTAACTCCAGATAATTTTTGTTGGGAATTACCTAGTGATTTTTAAGTAATTAATTCTAATTTGTACTAAAGCAATCACTTCTTGCAAATCTGCAAATATCAAGAATGATTAAGTGAACACAAGTAAAGAAATACTTTATAAAGAAAAAGGAATTGTGTAGGACCTCAGAGTACAGAGGCAATGTGGTGTCCCTGAGCATAGCTGGGAGAGATGTAGAGGGAAGACTTCATTGGTTTAGAGGGGTGGGCTGCAGAAGATGTAGAAAGGGAAGATTCCCACACTAGGCTGTAGTCTCCCCTTTGCCTGAATCTTTAAACCGGGGATTTGCAGGGATATAGCTCTGTGCATCCTGACCCTGGTTGCTGCTAAGGGGCTCACAGTGCAAGAGGTGCTTCCAGAGATAACCCTCTGGCTGTCTTTACACTGGGCAGGGTCTATGTAAGGGATGTTATCAAAAATTATGCTGTAGCCAAGTGGCCCCAAGGAGCTGTTCTGGTAGCTGGAGATCAAAACAGAAAGCTAGTCAAAAAGTCCCTAAAGTCACAAGTGAAAAAGTAAAAATCCTTAGATCTAGTATGGAGGTTATTTATTTAACAAAGACAACGGAGACTCTGAATAGTCCTAAACAAAAAAGGAAGCAGGTAGATAAGAAAAAAAAAATATGGCAAGATACAAGATTTTATTTCTCCACACATATTTCCTTCAGAAAATAGAAATCATCCAAATGAAGTCAGTTGAAAGCACTATGACAGGTACAAAGTAAAATGGTATTAAGTGGGCTAGGTCGGATTTTAAATAGCAGTTGGTAAAGACATTAAAAAAATAAGAAATAATTTAAATGTGTCAAAAGCAGGATGTCTGTGAATGAATTGGTGTGTCCACTCAACTACCAGGGAGTAAAGGGAGCGATTAGGGAGGAAAAGGGCATTGCAAAGAAACAAAACTATTTCTTTGCACCATTCTTCACCAGAAAGGGTCATGAGGGGACATTTACTCTTTACAAGTAATAAAGATGAGGTACTGAAAGAGGCTGAGGTGTAAAAAGAGACGGTGCTGGAACAAATTGATAAACTGAGGAGCAATAAGTCAACAGGATGAGAGGGTATAAACCCAAGAATAAGAATGAAGTGGCTGGGAGGCTGAGTATACAATCGCTCATTAAAATTTGCTATCATACTAGAGGGCACCACTCTTTCAAAAATAGTACTAAGGGAGATATAAGGAATTATAAATTAGGAAATCTAACTTTAGTCCCAGGTAAATCGGTTAAAATTGCAATTAAAAACAGAATTAAAATATACCTGTATGAACATGTTAGGTTCAAAGGACCAGCTTCTAAAAAGGAAAATCATGCCTCTCTGATTTACTATGATGTTTTCAGCATGTCAACAGAAGTAATAAAGAAGCAGCAGATGGCGTAATACATTTGGACCTTCAAAAAGCCTGTGACAAAGTCCCTCGCAAAAGACTCTTAAAGTAACTAAAGTGTCCAAGGTGAGGATTGAGTATTCCTGAATCAGCAACCAAGAGGCAAGAAACAAAGTAGGAAAACATTGTCTGACAAGTTACAGTTACATACTAGGACTAGTATTCTTTAATATGTTTAATAACATTCTGGAAAAGAGGATGAACAGTGAGGTGACCACATCTGAAAGTGGCACAAAATTCTTTAGGTTAGTCAGGACAGAGAGAAGGGTCAGGAACCTCCTGTCAGGGACATTCAGGGCAGCATGGCACCAGATGAAGCTCACTGCAGCAAATGCAAGATAATACACATTGGAAGGAATAATAATAATAACCTCAGCTCCTCATTTCTGAGTTGAAAATGAACTATAACCACTGTGGATAGTCCTTTGCTCAATATGCATCAATGGTCAAAAAAGCAAACCAAATGTAAGGACATAAAAGTAAAGGGAAAGAAAATGATACTGAAAATATTATAATACATTTATATAAACCAGGGATTGGCAAGCTTTGGCATGCGGCCCATCACGGTAAGCCCCTGGCAGGCTGGGATGTTATTTTTACCTGCCGCGTCCGCAGGTTCGGTCAATCACGGCTCCCACTGGCCGCAGTTCGCTGTTCCAGGCCATGGGGGCGGCGGGAAGCGGTGCAGGCCGAGGGATGTGCTGGCCGCTGCTTCCCGCCGCCCCCATTGGCCTGGAATGGTGAACTGCGGACAGTGGGAGCCGCGATCGGCCAAACCTGCAGACATGGCAGGTAAACAAACCGTCCTGGTCCACCAGGGGCTGACCCTGACTGGCCGCATGCCAAAGATTGCCGATCTTTGATATAAACCAATAATATGCCATCACTTGGAAAACTTTGTTCAGTTCCAATCACCTTCTCTCAGAAGAAATTGACAGATTCAGAGAATTGCTGCAAATATAATCAGAGCCATGGAAAGATTCCCATATAAGGAGAGATTGAAAAGACTAGGAATGTTTCAAATAGAAAGGAAATGAATAAGAGGGGATATGAAATAATAGATGGCATCAAGACTAATAATACCTAATGTTAGAGGGCTTTCCCTTTACCCATCCCCTGGTTCTTGTCACGCAGACAGAAAGCAGAAGACCAGAAGTCCCAAGTGTAGGCAATGCAATGTGTATTGGGGTTAGTTCCAAGCAAGCACACATAACTCTGATGCCACAGAGTCTTGTTTCCCAGTATCCCATTCCCAGCTCTGACGCCGCAGAGCGTTGCTATGTCCCTGTTCCCCATTCCCACCCCCTCTTCCTTCTTCTTAGCAGCCCAAACATACCTGCAATGTATGCCGACAGTCCCACACCTTACAATTTATGGTCGTGTTCCATTTTGGAGGGTCATGGGTCTGGGTCTTCGTCCCACCTATTTTGTACCCCATGGGAGGCATAAGGAGTGAGGTTGTGCTCTGGCCAAGGCCAGGCCTTTCTTTGGCTTTTAATGTGTCTTATGCTTGCCGGCCCTTGCCCCTCCTAACTGGTTGCTTGACCTTGGCTTGACAGAGGACCTAGGCAGCCTTCCAGTGTATGCTCAGATATTACACTCCCACCATACTGTTTTCTTATCTCTTAGTTCCATCTCTTATCTCTTTCATCCCATCTGCTTGAGGGCAGTGCCTTTGTCTTTGTCTTTTGTTTACACATATTAGTATAAGATATAAGAGTATCAAAAAGTCAAACCCAAAATTCTATCTCAGACTGACAAACAAGCCTATATGCTAACACCTAACTCTTATTTAAATGCTTTTAATCTATAACTCTCAGAAGGTTTTACAAAGGAAATAAGTAGATGGTCCCTGTTGCCATAATATCTGAGCACCTCACAATCTTTAATGTATTTATCCTCACCACACCCCAGCGAGGTAGCGCAGTGCTGTTATCCGCTATGTACGGAAGGGGAACTGAGGGAGAGAGGACCAGAACCACAAAAGGATTTAGGCATCTAACTCCCACTTTAGGCGACTAAGTCCAAAATTTAGGCACCACAGAAATCCTCAAAACTGCTACTCAGCTGCCATCTAACTCTGGAGGTGCCTAAAGTTGTTCAGTGTCAAAATTTCTGCTGTTAAAGTCCCCAAGGTGTCTAAATTTCTGTCTCTGGCTGTGTACATCGCTGCCTCAATACTGATAGCCAGTGCCTAGCTCACACCTGCATAATCCTCAAACCAGGTGAAACTAGGCAATGTCCCAGTTGGCATGCTTTAAGCCATACACAGAAGCTGAGGGAGGAAGGATGCAGCAGTGGCCTTCCTTATAATCTTTAGTCCACTGGTTAGAACACTCACCTGGGATGTGGAAGACCCTGGTTCAGTTCCATCCTTAGAAAAGAACTTCTTTGAACTTGGGCTTTTCACCCCTCAGATGCATGCCCCAACCACTAGACTATGGGATAGTCTCTTGTGAGGCTCTCTCAATCTCTCTTGTTGAAGCTGTTCCACTTCATATTACATAATTAAAAAATGAAATAGACACTGGGTGAGAGAGTTTGTGACTGACTCTACAGCCAGTGATTAGGGCAGTCAGAGGAGAGGTCGGACACCCAAAGTCAAATCCCTTTTCCACAGCAGGCAGTGGTAAGAACTGAACTGGGGTCTCCCACCTGAGTGTCTTATCTACAGGGCTAAAGGTTATAAAGCTACCACCACCTGTGTTTTGTGTAGAATTAGGAGGTTACTTCTGCCATTTTTGCAAACAACAGCTTAGGTTCCTGGCTCCAGGAGAAGGGTCCATGGCTGCACATCCCAAGCAGAGATAGGTGCTCCTCTCCAGCCTAGATTTAGGCACCTAACTCCCTGAAAGGGGCAGGGGTCAGGACACATCCCTCTCCTCTGCATCTGCTATTGGCTAGCTTTGACAGCTCAGTTCCTAGCATGCAGGCTTTCATGGATCCCATTCTTAGGCAGCCGACTTCCTCATGCATTCTACAGAGAGCCTAGGTGCCTAACCCAGGGTTTGTGAATTCTACTGAGTGGCGAGGAACCACAATGCCTGTGTGCCTTGGGCCAGAGGACCTAAGCAACCAGCCCAAAGTCACAGTGAGTCTGTGACAAAGAAGGGGCTTGACCCTCAGTCTCCCAAGTACCAGCATAATGTCTTAGCTATTGGGCCTTGTTGGTGGTGCATACGTGTGATGTATTTAGCTGATTCTAGTGACTAATAAAAACAGTTTTTGATTCTGTCCTTAAAAGAAATCAAGCTTTACAGAAACCTAAGTGTGCTTTGGCATCTGTTTCTTCTCTTGTAGGTTTCATTCCTGTCTATTTCCAAGAAAAAAAGATGGCTGCCACTCTAGGACTTATTTCCCTGTTTAGTTGTGTCGTGTTATTTCCTATGTTGCATGCTGTCATTGTGTATACAGAGTGTAAGTATAATACTTTAATTGAGAATCTAAAGGACTGGGAATAATTCATCTCACTCTAGGGATATTTGCCCGTTCAGTTGCGCTATGTATGGTCATAACAGGCCTGCTAAATACTAGCCTCTGCACCTGAAAACTTTGAAAAATCTTATTGCATCCTTTCTGTTATTAATTCATAAAACTTACAGCGAAGTCATCATCCTCACCCATTGCCAACTTGACGCTGAATCCTGGAAAACTAAAGCTGACCTGGGACAGCAGTGTCACTGAATACAGGTGTTCTATGCGTGTAGGCCACAGTTACATCAGGGGAAACGTAAGTTTTCTATTTACTTATTAACAGAAACAATAAACTGTAGTTTCTTTTCCTTTTACATACTTGATTTATTGAAGAAACATATGTATCACTTGTAGTATCATAAAAACCTAGAAAATGACAATATGTTTCCAGAGTTCTTGGAGACTTTTATTACATATATTAGGGCAGGTTCAGTTCACAGTGAGGTATAGCATCAGAAGGGACCAACTAGAAACACCCCTTAGTCCAATGTCATTCAATATCTTTATCAATGATCTGAAAAAAAATGTAAATTTAATTCTGGTAAAAACTGTTGGAATAGTAAATAATAGGGATAGGTCAGTTATACAGAGCACTGTAGATGACTGGGGGAAGTGGGATCATTTAAACAACATGCATTTTTAATGCAACATAATGCAAGATTATACACTTGTAACACAGAATGTAGGTCACACTTACAGAATGAGGGACTCTATCCTAGAAAACAGTGACCCTGAAAAGGACATAGGGTTAATGTTAAAAACCAGCTCAACATGCGCTCCCAGTGCAACGCTGGGCCACAGGTATGTCTACACAGCAATGGAGAGGTGTAATTCCCACTGCAGGTACACATTCACACCCTAGCTCTGCTCATGCTAGCGCCTAAGAATAACAGTCTGGCCTTGGCAGCATAGGTGACAGATTGGGCTCGCCACCCAAGTACAATCCTGCCCAGTCACCAGGCAGCTAGACTGACCCATTGTCCATACCACCACAGCCCCACTGCTATTCTTAGATGCTAGCTTGAGCAGAGATAGCATGAGTATAATTTCCAGCATGGGCAGACAAACTTCCCAGCTGCTGTGTAGACATACTCTGAGAGCGCTAGTGCGATTATTGGATATATAAGCAAGAGAATATTGAATAGGCAGAGGGTGCTGTGTGTACAGCATTGGTGAGATTGTTATTGGAATACTGTGTCCAGTTCTGGTGTCACCACTTCAAAAGGATGCTGAAAATTGAAGAGTTCAGGATAGAGCTACATGAATGATCTGAGGTCTGGGAAACCTGCTTTGCAGGAAAAGACTGAGTATGTCTACACTACAAACATAAGTTGAGCTATATTAGGGTGAGTTATAGCCACTGCAGTAATTACATGTCCACACTAGCCTCCTTGGGTCCATGGTGCACGTCCTCACGAGGAGCGACCTAAGAGAGGCAGTGTGGGGAGCTGAGTCATTGGTGAGCTCACTCTACTAAGCTTATCAAAGAGAAGAGTAAGAGGTGACTTGATCAGTCCATACATACCTACAGGGGGAGAAGACATCTAATAATATAGAGCTCATTCATTTAGCGAGCACCTTTCTTTGAAGCATCGACTGCTGGCCACTCTCAGAGACAGGATATGGGGCCAGATGGATAACTGGTCTGATCCAATACAGAAATTCCTAGCACACATTCTTGTGATCCACTGCATCTTATAGATACAGCAAAAGCAGAAAAGTCCTACTGATGACAGAATACCTTGTTATAAAGGACTGTTTGGAGACCGTGGCTGCAGGAGGGCAACTTTGTTTCACATCTTGCTGTTTCTCCGACGGGCCAGCACAACTGTAGCCTTATTTTCAGAATCGGAGAATTTACTGAAATGTTTGCCTAAAACAAGGAGAAAAAGGTTTTGTTTAGAACTGCCTGGATAGCTTAGTGTGTGAAGCTTCCCTATGCAGGAATAAGCCATGTAGGGGAGTAGAAAGTCTGGAAAGATGCATTTGCAAAATTTCCTCCTTTCAGTTTGGCAGTGGGGTTTGCCCTCACACAGAAGTAGCTGGTGATTTGGCCAGATCCTCAGATACACACAGATCCCTGACAATCCACTGGAGGGAAGGGGTGTCCAAGCAGAAGGCCCTTGTTTCCACACTGTCACACAACCCTCTCCTGCACAGCCCTTGCAGGCTGTAATCCACACAAATTACCAAATTTCGTTTGGCTTGCTTGTGTTTGGCCAAGAGGGGATAGAATCTACCCAAGCCCTGATCTCTCCTGCCCCTGCTGCAGTGCTGGAATCCTGCAGGGCCCCACAGATGAGCTTTGGGACTTAAGGGAAAGTGGCTGTAAAAGAATATATCTGATTTAAATAATAGTTTTAGAAATACCCATTACAGTTTCATACACTCCATAGCTGTGAATGTGATTTCAGTGAGAGCGTTCAGAGCAGAAGGGTGGTCCAGGGGCTAGGGCACTAACCTTGTCTCTGCTCTGTCCCAGACTCTCTGTGTGACCTTGGTCAAGTAACTTAGTCTTTCTGTGCCTCAGTTCCCATCTACAAAATGGAAACAATCACTAGCTTATGAGGCAATCAGATGCTACAGTGATGGGGGCCATATAACTACCTAAGATGTCTAGTTACTGTAAGACTGATTCTGCCCAGGGGGAGGTCAAATCTCATGATGGGGAGTAGGCCCAGGGCCGGCTCCAGGCACCAGTCCACCAAGCATGTGCTTGGGGCGGCGCCTGGAGGGGGGCAGCGCGGAGGGGCGCTCCGGTCTGAGAGCGGGGCCGCAACTGGGCTCACTGCCCTCCCCGCGGCACTCCGGCCGCCGCGGAGAGCAGGGCCCCGGCCAGGCTTGCCGCCCTCCCCGCGGCGCTCCGCTCTGGTCCTCTGGCCAGTCGGGGAGAGCGGAGAGCCGCGGCGGGCTCGCCGCTCTCCCCCCAGCTCTCTGGCCGCCAGGGGCTCTCCTTCCTCCTCCCGGCGCTCTGGCCACCGGGGAGAGCGGAGCCGCGGTGGGCTTGCCGCCCTCCCCCCGGCGCTCCGGCCGGTCGGGGATTGCGGGCCTGCGGCCGGGCTCGGCGCCCTCCCCTGCCGCGCTGGGGCGGCGGGTGGCTTTTTTGCCTAGGGCGACAAAAAAGCCAGACTGGCCCTGAGTAGGCCACAGGGAATATAGCTCTTGCTGTGAATGCATGATGAACACAAGAGACTTCTATTTACATTTTAAAAAAAGAACAAACAAAACCTTATCTTTACAACTCTGAGTCAGGCCTGCTTCCATTTTACATTCAAATGGGAGCTGCCTTCCCCATATACCAGGATGCATTTTCAACATTTCAGCTTCCTCGGTCACTGATTGTCATTTTTCAAGACTATGATCTCAAAGGGGATCGTAGCGCTGTTTTCTTGGGGTTTGAGAATTTTTCATTTAAAAATGATGGCACGTCTGTGTCACTCCAGTTTATTCTGATGTGACTCTGTTGGATGTAAAACTGCAGTAATATACTGGTGAATTAAGGCCAACATTGCTAATCTTTCTGGCTGTAAAGAGAAGCTCCAGAATATAAATTGTTTCAATAATTGGATGTATTGATTTTTAATGTATATTGTTGCGCAAATCTACAGACAGCAAATATTTATAATTGGGGTAAAAATCATATTCCCACCATCTTTAATTAGTCCCTATGTACTTTTTGGGACAACAACCAACTTTTGGAAGACTTTTGATCATGCATACAATAGTTTTGCAAATTCATGGGGACACCTGTACATCTATTAAATATTCAGGCTCAGAACCTTCCCCAGGAAGTCATTCACAGAGGGAATTCTCTGGATGCAGATCTACCCTTGCCTTTCCAGAAGAGAGGGGAGCTTGCTGCTACCATCATTTGATCCCTGCAAAAGCTTCTATACTCTTTGTTGAAGGAACTCCATGGAGTCTGGTGGGAGGGCAGGAGAGGAGAGGTTACTGGTTGCACTCCATGGCACCTCTCTTTGTAGATCCCCTAGACTTCCCTGCAGAAATATGGGAGGCAATGCATGCAGCTCGAACTGTGCAAACAAAGACCCTACCGCTGAAAACACTTACACCTTTGCTTAACTTTACACACTGTGAGACGTCCTACAGGTTTCAATGGACTTATGCTTGGGCTTTTCCCATAGTTAGAACCAGTTAAAACTGGGAATGAAAAAACAAGGGATTAATACAAACACATGTTATTTTTCAGGTGTTCAATAAAACCTGCATGTTTAGCATAAACAGAGCTTTTCCTATACATAAGGGGGCATTATTCCAAGTTGAAGCAATGTACAACCACACTTCATATTCAGCAGAAGCCAGATTCATTCCTCAAGGTAATGCATTACAGTTTGTGAAAGGTTTTGTCTATCTACAAAATTTTGAGAAAAAACTCTCAGAATACATTTTATTCTAGAAGTTATCATTGATTTAATTTTTTATTACAAATGCATTTGCAAATCTGCTACAATGATGCCATTTTGTAACAAACTGTGGCCTCAATTGTGCTAGTGACATTGTGGCAGAGGAAAGGTCCATTTTGCACAGTAACTTGCAGGATAGAACCATGTGTGTGTGATATGATTGCTTTTCTTATGTCAGTCTCTTAGGGCTGGTCCACACTAAGCCCCCAGTTCGAACTAAGATAAGCAACTTCAGCTACGTCAATAACGTAGCTAAAGTCGAAGTATCTTAGTTCGAACTTAAAGGTACTTACCGCGGGTTCACACACGGCAGGCAGGCTCCCTCATCGACTCCGCCTACTCCTCTCGCGGAGCAGGATTACCGGAGTCGACGGCGAGCTCTTCCGGGATCGATTTATCGCATCTAGACAAGATGCGATAAATCGATCCCAGAAGATCGATTGCTTGTCGCCGAACCAGCGGGTAAGTATAGACGTACCCTTAGAGAAAGTGGGGATTAAAATGGTGCATAGCAAAATAAAACAGTGACCACATTAGGTGTCTTCACTGAAGCAGTTTATAGCTAGCATGAGCCTCATTCTGGCTGACTAATACAAACTGAGTCATATTGTTAATGGTTATGACAACTAGGTTTAATCACCATGGTTAAATGGAATGCAAAAGTTTTCAAACTTCAAACTTCTATTGATGATAACTAAAATCATCAATAGAAGTTGCAGATGCTCAAATTCTCTCTGGGTCTGACCCAGTGTGTGCAGAATTGTATCTGCTTGTACCAGTAGTTCACCCTTCTTCTTCTTCACAAAGCAAATTGGTAATATGTAAATACACATGTAACTTTTCTTGGTTTCCAGGCATGAATGGAACATCTGTTGAAAATTTCTCATGTGTGATTTACAACATTTCCTTCATGAATTGCACTTGGAAGGCTGGCAGGAATGCTCCAGAAGATACCCAATATTTTCTTTTCTTTCAATACTCAAAGTAAAGAGTTTTCATTGGCTCTAGGAAGTTTTGAATTCACATTTGACAGATGACATTTCTCATGTTTAATTGAAACATTTTGGTATATGCAGGGAAGAAGATGAACAAGAATGTCCACATTACATAAGAGATGCACTTGGAAGACCTATCGCATGCAGTTTTCAAAATGTGACAGACATTAAAAAGGAAGTTTACTTCCTGGTGAATGGGTCGAGCAACGAATCGGAGATTCAGTTTTATGATGAGTACATCACACTATATGAAATAGGTAAGGAAAAAGTTTCTTTCTGTTTAATTTCCATTT
The DNA here is from genome assembly GCF_013100865.1 of Trachemys scripta elegans. NCBI lineage: Eukaryota > Metazoa > Chordata > Testudines > Emydidae > Trachemys > Trachemys scripta. Next base: position 224,643,021 of record NC_048298.1, on the reverse strand, counting down.
TTACTACAAGTAGAGAGTGAACCATTCTTCACTGGGAGAAGGGCCTGCATTCATTTCAGAGCTGTGCTCCAGAACATAAGCTTTTATCTTTCTTTTTAAAAAAAACTGTTTCTAGCCCTTATGGTTGAAAAGATATAATTCCAAATGTGAACTGATTCTTTATCAAAAGCTGATTCTTTAGCTAATGTAATAATGATTATTTTATTCTAGAAATACTCACTCCTCCATTAAATATCACAGTAAACTGTTCTGAAGACCGAGCAGAGTGTATAGTGCGATGGAAACGGCCCCAGCCAAGCCACATGAAAGGAAATGTAGATCACTGCTTTGAGTATCAAATTGACATTCGAAATAAGAAAACTATTGTAAGTGTAACTTTTCGAATGACTCTCACTACAAATATATATTTTCTGTTTATCAATCTATAATATATACACAAACATAAACCTCTCCTACACTAAAGTCACCTCTCCTTCCTCATCCATCATGCAGTCCTTTTTAGATCCAGCCATTCCTGCACGCTACATAGTTTATTGCCTCATTTGCTAACCATGTCCCCCATAACTGTCTTTCAGCACCTGCAACTGTCTGTGCCCACTGTCTTAACTACTTTTGTTTCTCACCAGCATTACACTTGCTCTTCCATCATTGCTAACCCTATCACAGCGATTACTTTTCTGAACTCAGATCCAACAGCATCCATCCACAGAGACAGTGGAGAGAACTAGACACTACAATTTGCTGTCCACTGGAACAGGTGAAAACCCCAGCTTACAATGCCATTCATTATCCTGGGATCTGAAAACAGCTTCTTAAAGCTTTTATCCCTAAGAGTGCAGGTCACTAGATGATTGATTCACTAATTTAACTCATTCCCACCTCCAAATATGTCTTTGTGCAATGACAACCCATACAATATTATAGGCAAGGCTGATAGCACCACCTATTATTAAGGTTGCCCGACACTTCCCGGTCTAAGACCTTGTTTTTGGTTACTTATAACTTTACCAAACTTTAACTGTTTGGGCTGAAATTTTCCATAGCAGGTATTAGCCAAAATAGTTCAGAACAAGACTAGAGAAAAATACAGTTTTTCAATATTAAAAGAATTCTAGCAATCTTTAATTTGGAAACTCGAGGCCACCATTATTTGGACCAGGGACTTGACATTTGGCAGGGGATGTCCTTTGTGTCAGGATGTGCCTTTTACCATCCCTGTGAAAATCTGCCCAGATTTGACCAGGGAGAAGCCTTTGAAAAATCACAGTTTGTACTTGCACAGTAGAGACTTGCTAAATTCTGGAATCACTGAGCATATCTGAGCCTCTCACAGCTCCTAGTTGTGACTAGGCTGTGCATGTGCCATCCCCACAGAGCTGCTGAGCATGTTCAAGCGCAGGGCTATGAGGTTATGGCTGCTCCCGACTGCTCCAGGCAGGGTGGGACTGGACATTGGAACTGAGAGCTGGGCATCTGCCTTTCCTGTGCTCCCAGTGCACCCCTGCCAGTGTGGAGGAGGAAGAGGCCATCTGATTCAAATGCAGAGTCCACAAGAGCCCAACCCAAGGCATTGTAGGGGAGTCCTGGGGGAGTAGATTGGGACAAGGACCCTGCAGGTGGAGACTGGGACTTGCTGTGCAAGGAGACTCAGTCTCACAGTCAGAGAGGAAAACAGGTGGAGGAAGAAAGAGTGTGTGTGTGGGCGGGGGGAAGGACTGAGACTGGATGAAAGGAGACTGGGACTAGGAAACAATGGGGCAGAGAGAAGGAGGTTGTGTAGGGAGGAGAGACAGATCAGACAATGAATTGGAGTGCAAGGTGAGAACTAGGATTGGCTGTGCAAAGAGACTGGGACAAGGAACCATGGGAGGTAAGAGTGGATGAGAAGCACAGGAATGAAGACTGGAACTGGGAACCATCAGGGATGGGGAATGTGAGCGTGTGGGTGACTAGAGGCTGCAGGGAGAGACAGACAGATCAGGGAGTCAGGAAAGGACCTGGGAATGGTTGGGCAAGGAGAAGACTGGGTCTGGGAGCAGGGCAGAAAACTAGGACTGGGTGTGGGGGAGGCTTGGGCTAGGAGTCTGGGTGGGTGAGAGTAGGACCTACTAGGCCACGAGCATGGGATTGCGATCAGAAGCTTGAAGAGTGGACACTGGGATTGACTAGGTGAGCAGAATGGGACTGGGATAAGCAGCCAGTGTGGGGGTCTACAGGACTCGCATAGGTTAGAGGGGGAAGGGCAGAATGGGTCATGTTTGTGGGGAATGGGCAGAAGAGTCTTTGTCCATTAAAAAAAAACCACTCGCCTCCACAGCCTGCAATGAAACCCATGATTCCAGAGTCTCCACATTCTTCTGCCATCAGCAACTGTCTGAGAAACTCACTGGTAAAGTCTCCCATCCCCTTCTAGTGCTGGTCTAGTAATGATCAATAATTAAAGACTGTATCATAATGCATACTACAAAGGGGGCAAATTAAGTTTGCACAGGCACTTTCATTTTTGTGTTACCTACATTTTGAGTGCTTGACTTTGTAAGTGTCCTTTGTGTCAGGAATGTACTTATGTGTTTGTGTTTCCATTATAAAGACTATGGTATAGACAAACTTTGACATTTTCAATGCTTCACTTTGTACATTTAACATTCTTTTAAAGTAGCTTTTTGTATGGACTATACTTTTATTCCACTTGAGATCAATTGATCGTAAGAGTTTGTTCCAGGAGACAGGGATTTGCGCTAATTAATCAACCTTTTAATGCCTTCTGTATTCCACTGGTGTGATGCTAACTGTGCACTGGGTTACTACAACTAGCTGGAACTTGGAGCAAGGTGGAATCAAGGCTGTGATGTGACATTCATAAGCCCAAATTCAGCCCTGGGAAAAGAAGGTATAGCTCTCATTGATTCTGATGAGAGTAGCTCAGGATTGAAGTTTGTCAATGGGGTTTGCATCTCTGTTAACCAGTAAAGCAAGTCAAAAGTAGACAGTTAATAAAGTATTCAGTTAGGGAACTTAGATTGAAAGAGGGAAATCAAAGATGCCTGGAGGTAATCATTTAAATATAAAGGTCTATGTTACAGACACTCCAGCTGCACAGCTATGGAGCTGCAGTAGTGAAGACACGTCCTACAGCAACTGATGGGAATTGTCACTCCTCCAAGAGGTGGTAGCTAGCTTGACAGAAGATTTCTTCCATCATCCTAGCCGAGTCTACACCAGGGGCTAGGTTGAACTAACTACAGAAATTGGGTGTGTACGTTTTTCACACGCTGAACGATGTAGATAGATCAACCTAATTTTTCTGTGTAGATCAGTCCTCAGTACTTACTGAGGCAAAACTCCCATTGGTTTAAGGACTGGATGTTATATAAAAGGAACTCAGTGCCAGAGCATAACAGGAAAATGTGAACTAGAAGGGCAGGGTATCACACCAAAGGATAATTATATAAAATTAAGGGAGGAATTTAATCCTGTTGAAAGTAAAATTTAGATCTTCAGCCTACCAGTCCTAGTACAGTGCACAGTAGAGAGGGCCAGTTGCTGTGCTCCAGCACAAGGATGAGCAGATTTAAGTTACTTTATCTTTGAAATAATGAAATAAAATGACCACATGATGGCAGCCTAGAATCCTAAATGAGAGAGCTTGTGTTATGCTATGCTTCAGCATGACTGTTTCTAAGTACTGTCTGATTTTAACTGTTTCCTTGTAAAGAGAGACCCAGATTAAACCCTTAGATCCAGTCATCCTCCAACTTTAGGGAGGTTTGGATCTGTCTCTGAACTTTGCAGCTTGGACCCATCTCCATTTCTTGGGCTCTCCTTGAAGACTGCATTCTTTCTCTCAGACAACATCTTGCCAATCTCTGGCAGCCTTCCTTTTTCCACAATGCAATGGCCTCTGGCAGCCTCCCTCACTTTCCTAAGGGTAGGCTGCCTTGCCTGGACCCGGTTAGGCCAACACTCCCCCTCTGCTTCTCCCTCCTCCATCCCCCCACCCACCCAAAAACATCTTTCAAATACCCTTCCTTGAAGTCAATGCTGAAACAGCATCATTAAATCAAGTTCTCCTCATCCACCTATAGGAAAAAGCAAAAACTACAACCTAATCTTCAAAGTCCTTACTTCTAAGACTGCAATGGTGGACCATTGTACTCCAGTGTCCCTAAATTAGAGGGTTTCCTCTGTGCCAGCATGGACTCACATCAGCACCTCTCAAGTCTCTTTTATGATCTTCCACACCAGTAGGTCAGTGGATTCCACTAGCACCGGACCTGGGAAGGGCCAAGGCCATGCCCCTCACCCTTTTTAGCAAAAGAAACAAACAGAGAATTCATGTCCCCCACAGATTTCTTGTTCACCGCAGAATAATAGATTCTGCTGTGGGTGGTGCTCTGATTAAACCTATTGCCCACCAGGAATTGTGGTGCCAGAAGACAGTGGAGCTGGCTTATCACCAGAGCAGCCAGTCGTGAAGAGGAAGGGGGCACTTTGGCCGTGGTCCCTTTACTTCTACAAAGGTTCTGGCACCCTTGGACTCCACCCATTGGTTTTTCCTTCCACCAAGGTTAGAGCCCTTTTCTCCCTTGCTCTTTCTACCAAGTTAGAAAACCAGTACCTTGTTCCCTCAATATTAGCAATTAAATCTGAATTACATTTATAGGTTTCTCCCACAGTTGCCAACCTTTGGGGAATCTCTCTGCAGCCTTATGTTCTTATGCCTACCACCCACAAGCTGAAGTTTGGCTCCTGTTCTTCCCTTCCCTTTACAAGAGGGGAAGCTCTGGCTGGAACAAGGATCAGCCTCTCAGGCGGCCCCTAGAGAGTCAGCTCTAAAGGCTCAGTCTCTCAGAATCGATTGCCTCATCGAAGGGTTTACCTTCTACCCTTCTTTCTGGGGTGTATTGCTTTACCATCAGTCAGGGCGGCTTTGGGACCTGTGCATCTTGCGGCTGTCTGAGTCTCCTCCTCAGCTGGACTCCCTCTGTTGCCAACAGTCTCTGGCTGGAGCAACCATCTTCCTTTTTACTGTCCCTTCCTGTGGTAGGTTTCCCTCTTTTAAGCTCCTCCCACTCCAGGCTGAACAAGCCTTGCAGGTGTGTCTTGTTAGTGTGGAACAGGCACAGAGGAGATAGTTAGCCTCTTCCATACCAGGGTGAGGACATGTCCCTTCACATACCCTACCCCTCAAGATGGGAAAAATATTTGGGGTTGTGTTGTCTCCATCCCCGATCTGTGAAAAGAAATCTGTGTGAGCATGGTCCTTTCCCACCCACTATTGTACTCAGAAACAATAAGGTTGAACGAGGGTTCGTATCCCTCATGGACTGGACCCAGCATAGGGGCGCATGATCAGTGATCAGGGAAAAGGGGTTATGCAACGAGTAATACCTTAGAGCTTCTACTGCTCATTTGATAGAGAATGCATCCTTTTCAATAATGGAGTACTACTTTTCCCTTGTGAATAGCTTCCTACTTAGGTAAAGGACACAGTGTTCTCCCCCTTTGAAGTCTTGTGAAAGGACAGCGCTGAGACTGATGTCCCAGGCATCAGTGTGTAATATGAATTCCCAAGAAAAAAGCAGGGCTGAAGAGCATGGCTGCCTGGCATATTCATGTTTTCAGTTCTCTGAACGCTTCCTTGCAGTTCCCATCCCAATGGATTTTCTTAGGGTTGTTGCCTTTTATGAAGTCCATAAGTGGGGGTGCAATTGAGGCTAAGTTGGGGATAAACCTCTGGTAATATCCTGCCAGGCCAAGAAAAGGTCTGACTTGCCTCTTTTTCTGGGGGACGGGACATGCCTAGACCTTATTGACCACCTCCTACGCTAGGCTTGGGCAAACTACGGCCCGCGGGCCGGATCCAGCCCCTCAGGGTTTTGGATCTGGAGTGCAGTATTGCCCTGGGGGAGGGAGGGCTAAGGACTCCGCGTGCATTGCCCTTGGCTTCTGGCACCACCCCCCGCAGCTCCCATTGGTTGGGAATGGGGAACCGCAGCCAATGGGAGCTTCGGGGGAGGTACCTGGAGGTGCGGCAAGGGCAGCGCACACAGAGCCCTCCACCCCCCCACCCTCAGGGGCCACAGTGCTTCCAGGAGCAGCGTGAGGCCGGGGCTAGGGCAGGCATGCAGGGAGCCTGCACCAGCCCCGGTGCGCACCGCTGCCACCCCGGAGCCACTTTAGGTAAGCGGCTCTGGGCCGGAGCCTGAACCCCTCCTGCACCCCGCCCCCCAACTCCCTGCCCTAAGCCCCCTCCCTGCACCTCGTACCCCTCCTGCCCCCCAACTCCCTGCTCTGAGCCCCCTCGTACACTCCGCACCCCTCCTGCACCCGAACCCATGCCCTGAGTCCCCTCCTGCACTCCGCACCCCTCCTCTGCCCCAATTCCTTACCCTGAGCCCCTCCCACACCCCGTACTCCCTCCCGCACTCCAGCCACCGGCCCCGGCCCTGCATACAATTTCCCCACCCAGATGTGGCCCTCAGCCCAAAAAGTTTGCCCACCCCTGTCCTACACAGTACCCCAAATAGGTCACTTCGCTCACAGCCACCTTACATTTCGCCAGGTTGGCTGTAAGTCATACTTCCTATAGCGCCTTTAACACCTCCTATAAATGCTGTAAGTGGTCTTCCCAGGTGGTACTGTAGATGATATTGATGATGTATGCCGCAGCATATTGATGGTGGGGATTGAAGATCTTATTAATAAGCCGTTGGAAGGTAGCAACAGTTCCGTGGAGGCCAAAAACCCTGGTCTTATATTGGAAGTGCCCAAAAGGGAACAAAGCCATTTTCTCTTGTGAGCATGGGGATAAGGGGATCTGCCAGTAAGCCTTTGTCACGTCGATACTGCTCAGGTGCTTCGCTGGTTCCAGCCATTCTAATAACTCATCCACCCTTGGCATTGGGTAGGCGTAGAATTTTGTGTTGGCGCTGACCTTCCTGAAGTCAATGCAGAATCAAACCATACTGTCTGGCTTGGGAACTAGAATTATGGGGCACCTCCATTCACTTTTGGATTCTATAATCATCCCCATCTTTAGCACTTGTACTTCCTCTCAGACCATTTCCCATATCCTTCGTGATAAGGGTCTAGGGTTCTCTTGGACTATCTGGCCTGGGGTAGTCTTTAGGTGATGTTGAACCAATCGTGTTCTCCCCAGGTGGTTGGAGAACACTGCAAAAAAGTCCCCAATTACTGAGCGAATTTGTTTCCTTTGTGCAGGGGAGAGTCTTTCATCACCTGGTACTGTTGCTGGAGCTTCGCCGCTAGGCCCCTGGGGTCCCAATTCTGGTTTTGCTTGAAGGAGTTATCAGCAGGGCTCTACAAGGTTTGAGAAGTTTCACATAGTAGACCTTGATTTCACATAGTAGACCTTGATTTCCTTCCTCCTCCCGGGTAGTTTGATCTCATAGTCCGTGGGCCCTGCCTTCCTGACCACTTTGAATGGACCCTGCCATCAGGCCATTAATTTAGACTTGGCTGAGGGCAACAGAAGAAGAACATGATCACCTGGCTGAAAAGTCCGTAGCCCCCTTATTGTAATTGTTCCTGGGTGTGCTGGATATTCCTCAACTTCTCTCTGGCAAACATCCTTCTGTTTCTGAATTGCTCCCTTAACTGAAAGATATATTGGGTCGTGTTTAAGGCCCCCACATCTTCTTCTTCTCACCCTTCTTGCAACAGGTCCAACATGCCCCACAGTTGGTGACCATATAGCAACTCAGATGGAGAGAATCCCTTAGAGGCTTGTGGGACCTCCCTTGTGACAAATAGAAGTGGTAGGAGTAACCAGTCCCACTGCTTGGGGTTGTTGTGACAAAGGGCATCAACATCCCCTTCAGGGTCTTATGAAACTGTTCTACTAGACTGGCCATTTGTGGATGGTACTCCGAGGTCTTCAGGGACTTGACCTTCTGAATGGAGCATAATTCCTGCATCAGTTGGGAAATGAAATTAATCCCTTGGTCTGTTAATATTTCACAGGGAAACCCTACCTGTGAGAAGAGCTTCAAGAGCTCTGGAGCTATAGTTGTTGCTTTCAGGGAGCCGAGAGGAAGAGCCTCCGGATACCTGGCTGTGTAGTCTATGATTACTAGTATATCGTGATGCCCTGCTGCAGTTTTTTCTGGGGGTCCAACCATGTCCACCCCTATTCTTTTTAAGGCAGGTTGCAATCAAGGGCAGAGGGACCATGGGTGCCTTGGTGATCCCTCTACTGCTAGATAGTTGACACTATAGACAGGAGGAACAACATTCTCTCACTTCATAGTGTATGTCTGCCCAGTAGAATTGGGCTAATATCTGAGACAATGCCTTTTCTCTCCCTAGGTGTCATGTGCAGGGGATGTCACGTGCCTACTGCAACATGGCCTGGCAGTACCTGCATGGTTCTAATAGCTGGTCCTGCACTACCCCCATTAGATTAGATACAAGCACTCCTTCTTGAGTGCGGGTATTGATTGCCTCCCTGTGACTCTGTCTCTTCTCCATTTATGGGGGTCATTTGCTCATATTCACAGTCAAATAATGTCCAGAACTCTTTGAGCAGAGTCCACAGCACATAGTAGGAACACCTGGCCTCATTCATTCTTTTCATGACTGGGATTTGGCATCCCTACCCTCTGCTTAGCAAGTGAGGTTCTGTTTAGGATGGCTCCCTCCATCAGGGCATGCTAAGCACAATACTAAGTAGGTATGTCTATGCAAACATTGTTTGCTCCTGAAGTCCTTTTCTCTGTGCATCACTACATGTCTGGGGAGAACTCACTCAGACCATGCTTACAGAAGAAAGAACAAAAGGCAAACAAGAGTAGCCACATATGCACCCAAGGAACCAGCCTTTGCCTCAGCCTCAGCCTCTTCTTCCTTTGTGATGCCACAGTTAAACAGGGCAAGGGTGAGGGAGACTTTATTTCAGCACCAGCATCATGCAATTGCTTGTCTAAGGAAGGAAGGAAGAAAGAAGATTTAAGTTTCCTTTCTTTTTTAACCTGAAATGCAAGAAGCCCAAACTTTGAATAAGAAAACAAACTCAGGAGAGTTATTGGAGCAGACTTGCCAGGTTTGCCAGTCATTAATTACAACCAAGGACATCTGTATGTGATAGGAGGAAACTCATTACATAATATTGGAATCTTAGATATTGTAAATTCTAGTTGCACCTTCTTCTGAATCAAGTAAGCAAGTAAATAATCAAAAAGGAGAAGAAAGAAAGAAATGGATTACTACAGGGTAGCAAAACAAATAATAAAATAATAAAGGTTTTTCTTTGTTTTGCAGGCCAATCCCAAGGAAAGCAGCAATAGGTGTCCTATGGTAACTATTCTCTTCCCATACTAAAATATGGTCTTGTCCCAGCTTACATTTAGTCTAGTGCAGTGTAAAATATTGTTACTAGTGCTTAAATAGTTTTGGTGTCAGTATAACACTCAAGTAGCTGTGACTGTGGTCACTGGAGGGGTCATACTGAGATTGCTCAATTGGGGCCAACTGCAAAGAATGGGGAGACAATCCCCAAAACCAATGGTTTATTCTTCTAATGAGGTTCAACAAATTAGACCAAGCAGCTTCTGTAATACCATACTGCTTACCAAGAAGCTAAAATAGAGGTCCCCTTAAGCAATCCAGTCTTTGGCTCCCACCCAGACAGCCAAGTCTGTCAAATATGGTGAGGATTACTTAAAATCTTATTCACCATATATGAAGTTCTATCAATCCCAAGAGATTGGACACATTAACCACCAGGTCAATGAATATTTCAGATTTTATCCAAGAACACGCTTACAGCCAATTCTTATTAGCTAATTTAAGATTTATTTAAAAAGAAAAGAAAAAGTTACTTTGGTTAAAAGATCATTATACATATAAATATGAATAAATAAAGTTCTTAGGTCAGTTTCATAGCAGAAATGGTGAGCTGTTGATTTGCAAAAAGTCCTTCCAGAATCAGTTTAATAGATTATAGTCCAATAGCCAGTCCATGTATAGAGTTTGTTCAAATTCTTCCATAAGAATTTGCAGGGACAGTCCAGGGTATCTGGAGATCTCAGTCTTGTAGCTTGAACTTCTGCTGACGAAGTTTAAGCAGATCTGAGAGTTCTTTTATAGTTCGCTAGCAGGCTATGACACAGCAGGCATTCCTTGGATGAAGAATAGGTAATATACATTGTTGTTTTGAAGTAAATCTCTATTTCCTAGGCACACATTGGTAACTAGCTGCATTCATTAGCATAAGGTAATTAACCATTCAAGTAGTTCATAGGTAGTTTACTACAAATTTCAAAGAGAAATAAAGATAATGGTATTATTACACCCCAAATTTCATCTAAATGTTAATATTCCTTTTTCATCCCTGAATCAATAGACTATATTAACAGACAGGAACAGACGTTTAGCATCCACAAGCTAATCTGGTCACATTTTTAACATCTAACAAGATCTAGGCAAACACAGACAAATACACTCAGTATCTTCTTCTAATTCTCTAACAATATAGGTTTACATTTCAAAGAATTTAGTCTACTTTAACATGGTTTTGATAACTACACCTCTACCTCGATATAACGCTGTCCTCGGGAGCCAAAAAATCTTACCACGTTATAGGTGAAACCGCATTATATCGAACTTGCTTTGATCCACCGGAGTGCGCAGTCCCACCCTCCCCTTCCCCCCGGAGCACTGCTTTACCGTATTATATCTGAATTCATGTTATATTGGATCACGTTATATCGGGGTAGAGGTGTATCTACAAGGACTGGCCCTGTTTACCATTTCAATACTTGTCTAATATGTCCTTAAGGTTGATTTTGGGTCACTTAGCCTGCTCATTTTGCTTAACCCTCACTGGCTCAGTGTCACAGTACAAGATACAAGGTATCTTTATGTATCAGTTTTCTTAAATATATCATATTCCAAACTGTTAGGTCAGAATCAAGGATTTATGTAATCTGGATTGACCCTTAAAAATTTTTAAATGGAGACCCCTCTTGGAAATCTTAGACATAGTTTGCAGACCCACAGATTGAAAATTACTGTTCTATGGTAATGACAACCTTTCACAGACCCCTTAGACATAATCTTCAGACCCCAAGGAGTCCACAGACCACAGATTGAAAACTACTGCCCTAGCACTTCATTAAAAGGTAGGACATTATCTAACTTTCCATACACCTTTCAAAACTTTCCATTTTCTATTGGTTTCACATACACACTAATACAAATAAAATAAATTCTGTCTCTTTATCATACTTTGATGTCGTTTTGCAAAAGATGGGAAACAAATTTTGTTCTGTTCTTTGCAATACTTTCCCATGTCTGGTAGAAAATAAAGAACATAAAACCCAACACCAAAACCTTAGGACAGTTTAAATTAGACAAAGAAAAGCTGTCTAGGAGCCTCAGTATCTTATTGACTGGGGTTCCAATATATGCCAAGTTATTCACTTTAACAGGAATCTGACCTGTGTACTCAATCCAGAAAGGCATCCAAGAGTTAGCACAACCATATCTTAAAGGAACTAAATCCTAGTAACATAAAGTAGTGTAGGTCTTTACAATATATATGAGCTATTGGGTGGACTCAAACACAGTAATGTCTAGCAGAGACAGTGAATAGCATTGGGAGGACATCTTCTCAGCGTTCTTGTTGGCATTGGGAGGGCATCTCAGCGTTCTTGTTGCTCCAAGCTTAGGTGGGGGAGGAGAAAGGCAAAGGCATGCTGCCACTGTCCCCTATTTTATATCCTCAGTCCAAGTGCCTAGAAGACACTTGCCCAAGCATGTCCCGGTGGGCTTTGCTGAGTTACTGGGTTGAGCAATCCCCCTGGTGTGGCCTTGTGCAACTGAATCATAGAGTTGAGCTGTCCCCATTGTGTGGTGCTTGGGCAACTGTCATTGAACTGTAAATCCCTTGATAATAAGTCCCCGGCTGATTAATGGTCATTGAACACCCTCCAGGGCAGGAGTCCTTTGTATGTCACTAGCATATTTACAGCATATTTCAGTAACCCTACAGCAAAATCTCATAACTTCAGACACACTGGTAATATACATATTTAGACAGAACAAGGGGTTTCAGCAGATCATGACCTTTCATATGATATCTTATATGGCATGCTTTGTATGAAATATCACAACTACATATGAATGATGAACATGGGGGTTTCAGGGTGCCATTTTGAGGTACAGTGTGTCACAACCATATTCTGTTTCCATAAGCAGGCACAAAGATACTCTTTGTAAAGCTGGGATCAACAAATGAAAACTTTCATGTTATTAACATTTACATATACAATGAAGACAAGTACTTAGTCTAACTATTCTGTGTTTGTACAGTGTCTAGCACAATGGGGCTGCATTCTTGGCTGGCCCTTAGGCACTACCATAATACTTCTTGTTATTATTATTAATAATAATACTAATAATTGCCTTGTTTTTAGGTAACAGAAACAAGCTGCACATTTCAGAATTACAACGTGAAAAAAAAGTACACCTTGCAAATCAGAGCAAAGGGAGATATATGTCTCGTAAGCCAGAATTGGGGGGAATGGAGTGAGCCCATTGAGTTTGGTAAGGATGTTGAGTATTTCTTTTATTTAATTTTCCCTCGGTAATTACCTGTCTGTTTCACTTACTGTCTCACCTTCACAGACACAAACCAATCTTAATTCCATTCAAATATTTTATTTCTTCCTGCTGAGAAGGAAGTGAGGGAGATTATTATGTACCTTTTAATACTTGGGAACCACTCAAATACTATGGTAATGAATGCCAGAAAGAGTTAAGACTAAAACAGCAATAAGGGCTCAGCTACCACAGTGATGAGTGTGGCATATCATAAACACATTTTCCTTTGCCACCAGCTCATTGTTGTCGTCTCTTTTTCCACCTCCATGTCCTCTCCTACTCATCCTCATTCTCTGTATCCTCATCCCTGTCCTCCTCCTCTTTTGTCTTCTGATGGAGTCCTCAAAACTCCTGGGCTCCATGGCCCTGGTTGATCTATGCTTCTGTTGGATTTATAAATTCTATCTGCTCCTCAGTCCTTTGCTCAGTAAAGTATCAGACTGAAAGGTAGTTCAGATTACAAGAAGGCTTATTATGCTGGCATTCATTGCTATCAGTCATCTAAGCAGCTATTTGACATAGCCATGTGTGCTTATCTTACTATGCAAAAAATGTATAACTGTCTTTCTTTAAGGTAACCCAGAAGATGCAGTTCTTACGACTACAATTGTTTTACTCCTCATAGCATTTGGAACAATCCCAGTGGCACTGGTCATATTTTTTCTGTGCAAAAGGTAAAACTTCTTGTGAAACATGGGTACACCCCCCAAAAACAACTTTAAGTGTCTAAATTTTGCTTGTTTTTTTTTTTTTTTTTTTTGCAGGATGATATTTATAAAGGGATTGCAATATATTAGGGGGAACTGGTACCACCACTTTTTATTAAGGTTCCTATTCTAAGACCCCTGTTTTCAGTTGTTTATAACTTTGCCAAACCATTTGGACAGAACTTTTCCATGCTGCATCAGGGTGAATTTTCTTTCTTTCTTTCTTTCTTTCTTTCTTTCTTTCGCCAAAACAGTTCAGTCATCTCAGAGAATTAGGCGAGGAAAAATATGCTGATTTGTCCATTGCAAAAAAAAAATAAAGAAATCTTTCTGATGCGGCCATGCTTTGGAGCAGGGATTTGAAATTTGGCAGACTGGTACCCTTTGTGCCAGGGCTGTGTCTTTTGCTGTTGCTGTGAAAATTGCAAAAATTTGGCCTAGTTATAAGCTTTTGAATAATTGAGGTTTGTACATGCTCGGTAGGGCCTTGCCAGAGCTTAACAGCTGAAATCTCTAAAGATTTGACCCTCACCTGCATCCTTGAGCCTCTCACAGCTCCTGATGCTGACCCAATAGCCTAAGCACTATCCTCACAGAGTGACTGGAGCATGCTCCAGACCAAGACTACAGGGGTTCATTCCCTATAATGGCTGCTCCCAGCTGCTCTGAGCTGAGGTGGAGCTGAACACCAGAACTGAGATCAGGGAGCCTGTCTCCCCTGTCCTCTCAGTGACACCCTGCTAGCACCCAGGCAACATGGAAGAGGGAGTAGTCTGATTCAAATACAGAGGGATCAAGAGCCCAGTGTAAGGCATTGCATGAGAAGTCTGGGGGAATAGATTGGGACAAAGAGTGTTGGGGGCAAAAACTGGGCCTCGCTGGACAAAACTAGGTCTGGGAGCCAAAGAGAGAAATGGGGGAAAGATGAAAAGAATGGGTGGGAAGGAAACTGAGATTGGATGGAAAGCTGGGTGAGATTGGGATTGGAAACCAATGGGATGAGGAGAAGGTGTGGGGAGGGGAGAGAGAGATCTGACAATGAGCTTGGCTGCAGGAGGAGAACTGGGGCTAACAGGGCAATGAGACAGGGACAAGCAGCCAGGGGAGGTGAGAACATTGAGATTGGACGAAAAGCCCTAGGAGAGAGACTGGGAGCAGGGGAGGGAACTGGGACTGGCTGAGCAAGACAACTGGGGACAAGGAACTGAGGCATGAGGAGAGGGAGGACTGGTAATGGCTGGGCAAGGAGGCTGGGAGTTGGAGAGGATAGTGACTGGGTCTTACTGGACCAAGAGGCTGGGATTGGGATCAGATGCCTAAGGAGTGGAGACTGGGACAGGCTAGTGAGGAGAATGGGACTGGTAGCCAGTGGTGGGATAGAGATAGGACTGTGAGAGGGACAGGTTGGGGAGAATGGGGAAGAAGAGGTAAAGCCTATGGGGGATGGGCAGAAGAGTCTGTGCCCACTAGAGCATTCCCTTCCAGAGCCTGAAATGGAACCCAAGATCCCTGAGTCTCACCATTCCCTTGCTGTCAGCAAAATCTGTGAACCCCACTGGCAAAGTGTCTCATCTCCCTCTAATGTTGGTCCACTGAGGATAACAACCTACTGTTGGTATCAGTTATCTATTAGCTGAAATGGCACAGGTCTATGTGGTGGAGGTTGAAAGGTTCCAACCCCGCTGACGACCCATGTCAGTGTGATGCCATATGATGGAATTTCTGTTTTTTTTTTTTCAACTAGCTTTTTAAAAAACTTAGGCAATTACACACCAAAAATCCATTAAATCACATTAGTGTGATAAAGTCAAGCACTCAGAAGTTAGGAAATGGCAACTTGTACAACCTTGATTTATCACCCTTCTGCATATGCATTATGATACAGTCTTTAATTGCATGATCACCAGGGCCGGCTCTAGCTTTTTTGCTGCCCCAAGCAGCAAAAAAAAGCACCGCTGGAACCCCCCGCCGAACGCCGTGCGCCGGAGCCCACGCCCCCTGCGCCGAGCGCCGCCGGAACCCCCTCCAGCGCTGAGCGCCGTGACGCACCCCCACTGAGCGCCACGCAGCAGAACCCCCCCCCCAAGCACCGAGCCCCGCACTGCCCACCCCCTGCCGAGCGCTGCCGGAACCCTCTTCCAGCGCCGCACCGTGCCCTCGCCGAGCCCCGCGCAACCGGAGCCCGCCCTCCCCGCGGAATGCCGCGCCGCACTCCCCCCGCCGCCCCTTACCAGGTGCCGCCCCAAGCATGTGCTTGGGTGCCTGGAGCCAGCCCTGATGATCACCTACCATTTTTTCCACAGGACCCCTGCCTCATTCAGTGCACAGAATGGTGCACATTTAATGAACCACTAGTCAGTATTTTATTTTATCCTCATTATTCAGTCTGTGAGCCCCAGGCCTTTTTTACTGCACAATATTCTAATCCTGCTATGAAGACAGAATTACTGATTTTTTAATAGGCTTTTACATGGTGCTCATTACTATAGTACCTTCCCTAGAGTGCTTCATAAACATTAATTAATTTATTTTCACAATACCCCTGTGAGACGAAAGGGGCTATTTTATTCCCATTTTACAGATGGGAAGAAGAGGCACAGAGAGGTTAAGGTCATAACTAACCACTAATTTTGGATGCTCAATCTGAGACAGCTAGGACCTTCTTTTTCAGAGTACTCAAGAGTTATATAGAACTTCATGTGTTCAAAGTGAAGCTTCTCTTGACTTCAGTTGCAGTTGTGAGCGCTCAGCACTTCTGCAGCTCAGACCAAGGATTTCAAGTCAGGTACTCTTAAAGTGGAACACACAATTAGTGACTAGCTGTGATTTAAGTGAGCACAGAATCTCATAGGAACTCTGGCAGAGGCAGGGATAGAATTCAGTTCTTGAGGGCATCATTCAACTGCCTCAACCAGGAGACTACCTTTTCTCTTCCTATGAGCCCTGCCTCATTCACTGCACACTTTCCAAATTCTGCAACAAATGAGCCAGGGAACCTACACACAATAGACTCATTCACTACAACCCTGAGGAGGTCCATCCTGTGAATTAAATGAGGCAGGAGTTCTGCAAAATAATATGAGATTATGCAATTAAAGACTATATTGTAATGAATGCACACAAGAGGGCAGAATTAAGATTGCCCAGGCAACCTTAATTCTGGCATTTCCTAACCTAGGAGTGCTTGACTTTGCAATCTTAGTAATGTTCTTTTAACATAGTTTTTGGTGCAGTTACATACAAAAATGGTCTTTGCAAGCTTTTTGGGACACAAAACTTTAGAAATCTAACTTATTTAAGTAAACACCTGGAGTAGTGAAATCAGTGACATGTCTATAACTATGCTTTCCTATATATTAAATCCTGTCAAATAATATTTGTACTGTTTCTTTAACACTGTAGCAGGAAGCCAGGTCAGTCGGATGGCAGTGGAGCAAGTTTTGGGCAGAAGGTCTACAAGTGAAACAGAAGAGCTTTAATAAGGAGCCTAATTCTCCATTGTGCTGCACCTGTGTGGTTATTTACATTATGCAAAATAAATGTAAATTGCTATCATTTCTATGTGATAGCATTTTACATTTACTTTGCAATGATGTAAATTGCATCATAAAGTTCAGGGCAATGGAGAATCAGGCCTAAAATGGTTTCCTTATTCTAATCAAGATCCTTATTCAGTATTAGAAGATAGTGACTTTCTGGTTTGTTTTTTTTAAACCAGTTACAAGTAGTAGTAATCAAAATTCTAAACAATTAATTGATGTTAATCCACTCTACACTAACCAAGCATAAATTTTCAGTTACTCCACTGATTCATTGTGCCTTGAAAAGGGAAAATAAGAAATGTCTCAAACATGTAATAGAACAGAAAATATTTGTGCATGTTCTGTACCTATCTTTTCTTCTTCTTCACCATTTCTTTTTGTTCCCAAAGATACTGCAGTTTGAAAAAAATGTTTTCTCCAGTTCCGCAACCAAAAAACAAATTTCATGAACTTTTCCAAATATCTGATAAAAATATACAGGTAAGTTTTCTTTATGTAAAATTTGTTGATTGTAAGGATCACAGACTGGAAGGTCTGACACAAAAAGTCGAGGTTTGCATTTCAATTTATAAACATTAAGAGAGTTTGATGTGAATTCTTCTTTGCTGTTGTTCAGTGTTGTGTGCTGTTACACAATTGTTCCAGCCCACTGGTTCTCCCATTCTAATGCTGAGTGACTATTGATACCGGTCAATTACAGGTAATTCTGACCAGTGTCACGTGACTAGGGCCAAAACATAAAGATAATTCTTTTGCCAGCCCTGCTGTGTTGCTTCTTCATACAGTCTTAACATGCTTGAGTAAGGATTGCAGAACTCCCATTCACATTAATTGGAGTTTTGCCTGAGTAAAAACTGTAAGAACCAAAGTGTTTCACCCTTCTACAATCTATTTGGGTTAATAGAAAACTAGACAACAGAGAGATGTTCACAGACTGAGAATAACTTTATTTTTCTTTACCATGTCTGGGAGAAAAACAGAAGTTCAGAATTCAAATTACCTCCTTTACTTTTATTCAGTTTGACATGGTTAGTTGACATTTAGCTCTTGACCATCACGTCAATAGTGTTGAAATAAACATGATTGGCTTTTAGCTGGAAGATATGAATGTATTGTTTTCTCGAAACATCTTTTACATTGCAAAACAATGTAATGTTGATTTTGCCTTTGAGGTATCATAATACTGGTGCACCAATGTTGTTTTCCTCTTAATGATAACTCTCTGATAACCAAGAGGTGGGGTTATAAAGAAAAATTAAAGGGGAAAAAATGAAATAATTCCATTAAATGCCTTTAACCATTAAATGAATAAACTGAAGTCTCAAGTGGTAAATCTCTAGTTAATCTCATGAATGATACTAAGGCAGATTTTTTCCCCTTCCTTCAATAGAGGGAATGGATGGATCTACCACCCGCAAAATATGAAACGGAAGAAATAACTACTGTTGAAGAAATTAAATAACTTCTAAAAGCAAAATGAAGCACTTGGATTCCCCAACTCAAACAACTACAAATCCTCATGGCAATTTTGTATGTTTGCACACTCGCTCCTTTTCTCTCCCCTACAAATGTTGCCTAACACTTACATTATAAGTCCCTTTTTTCAGTTTCTTATAACTTTGTCAAATTTGAATCATTTGGACAGAAGCTTTTCCATGCTGTGTGTCTGCTTGAGGGTGAATATTCTTGGAGTGTTTAAAAAAAAAAACATTTCAGTCATTTGTTAGAACAACTTTAGGGGGAAAAAATGTTATTTTGCCCGTATTAAAAGACCTCTTACAACCTTTTCATTGACAATCTCTAGTACCTCCCTGCTTTGAAACCTATGGAAATTCAGCAGGGGTGTTGCTGTGGTGACAGGAATGTGCTTTATTCATCCTTAAGAATATCAACCCAAATTTGGCCAAGTTATTAACCGTTGAAAAATCATGGTTCACACATGCTAAGTATAGACTTGTTAAAGAGTTTGGCAGCCAAACTTCTTTAGGTCCTCACATCAGACTATGTCTAAATCTCGGTGATTCTTTCTGCGTAACATCTCTAAGATACATCTTTTTCTATCCATCGTCACAGCTAAAATTCTAATGCAGGCCCTCATGATCTTACGACTTGATAATTATTTTTCTCTGGCATTAAGAAATGCAACCTTTACCCACTTTTATCCATTCAGAATGCTGCTGCAAAGATCATTTACTTAGATCCTATCCCATTTATACTGCTGTTCACTCTTTTAGTTGTCCAATCGCTGCTAACCTTTCTGGTGAAAACTGAAACAAAAAAGGCATTTAATACATGGGCCATTGCTGTGTTTTCTGTTATTGTCTTTCCCTCCTCATTGAATAGTGGGCCTACCATAGAATTATAGAATATTAGGGTTGGAAGAGACCTCAGGAGGTCATCTAGTCCAATCCCCTGCTCAAAGCAGGACCAACTCCAACTAAATCACCTCAGCCTAGGCTTTATCAAGCCAGGCCTTAAAAACCTCTAAGGATGGAGATTCCACCACCTCAGATAACCCATTCCAGTGCTTCACCACCCTCCTAGTGAAATAGTGTTTCCTAATATCCAATCTAGACCTCCCGCACTGCTACTTTAGATCATTGCTCCTTGTTCTGCCATCTGCCACCACTGAGAACAGCCTTGCTCCATCCTCTTTGGAACCCCGCTCCAGGTAATTGAAGGCTGCTATCAAATCCCCCCTCACTCTTCTCTTCTGCAGACTAAATAAGCCTAGTTCCCTCAGCCTCTGCTTGTAAGTCATGTGCTCCAGCCCCCTAATCATTTTCGTTGCCCTCCGCTGGACTCTCTACAATTTGTCCACATCCCTTCTGTAGTGCTGGGACCAAAACTGGACACAATACTCTAGGTGTGGCCTCACCAGTGCCGAATAGAGGGGAATAATCACTTCCCTCGCTCTGCTGGCAATGCTCCTACTAATACAGTCCAATGTGCCATTGGCCTTCTTGGCAACAAGGGCACACTGCTGACTCATATCCAGCTTCTCATCCACTGTAATTCCCAGGTCCTTTTCTGCAGAACTGCTGCTTAGCCAGTTGGTCCCCAGCCTGTAGTGGTGCATGGGATTCTTCCTTCCTAAGTGCAGAACTCTGCACTTGTCCTTGCTGAACCTCATCAGATTTCTTTTGGCCCAATCCAATTTATCTAGGTCACTCTGGACCCTATCCCTACCCTCCGCCAGTTTAGTGTCTACCTCTTCCGCCAGTTTAGTGTAATCTGCAAACTTGCTGAGGGTGCAATTCATCCCATCATCCAGATCATTAATAAAGATGTTGAACAAAACCGGCCCCAGGACCAACCCCTGTTCTTGGTTTTTCTCTTGCTTCTAATTTATTTGTAAAATGTTTTCTTGTTATACTTTATGTCCCTAGTTAGGCCAAGGAACAAAATGAGATTAAACTTTCTAATTTTGTCCCTATATGCTTGTGTTGGGTTTTTTTAATTGTAACCCTTCTGACAGGTGGAGCCGGCAGCAGCCAGGGCAGGGTTAAATATCTAGGGGTTCCTTTTCCACAATACAACACAGAACCAGCTTGAGCCTCCACCCAATAACATGGGAAAATTACACATCACCCCTGGCTGCCTGAAAGACAATACTTCTCCACTCGCAAGCACACAGTCTGAGAGTAGAAAAGAAACTTTTAATGAAAGGAGAGAAGTCACTCAACAATAATTAGGCAAAATGCCACAAGCAGGATTCATAAACCTAAAACTGTGAGCAGGACACACACCCCTCCCCCCAGAGTGCGTGGGGCAGCATCTTCTGCCTCATGTTCTACAACCAAAAATTCCTTTACTGTGCCCCGCTCTGCTCCCTCACCATATCCCACTCACAGTAGTTGTCCTTGGTCAGTGATGACCCAGGGTTCAGAGGTGCATCTGTATGAGTCCACCTCCCACCTGGCGAAAAAGGCACCTGGCTTGCTCCGCCATCTGAGCACTTGCTCTGGCTGGCCACCTCGCCAGCCGCTGCTCCTCACCACCTGGCCGCCCTGCCAGCCGCTGCTTTTTGTTGCCTCCCGCCCAGCAACTGCTCACCACTTTTGCTGGCCAACTGCTTTTCACTTTCACTGGTCATTCCCTCTGGCCACCCATCAGTCACCTTCTGCTGCCACTTGCCTTTCTACTGTGACCTCTGTAGATCAGTCTCTTAGTGATTTTTTTAAGCTCTCAGTAGGTTGGGCAGAAACACTGCTCTAACACAAGTGATTTCAGCTCTCATTGAGTACTTAGCATAACAAAAGGCTCCTAATGAAGCCTATTTAGCTTGATTTTTAAACACTGGGGAGGAACAAATTAAACCAGACCAGGGACCCTTAAGGAGAGTCCACATCTCCTGGCTGGGATACCTATCCCCACCCCTCTTATTTTCACAAGGCTCTGGCATTTGAGCACCTGGCTTAACGAGGTCCTTTCAGCTGAGGCTGACCCCCTCATTTGGACCCTAATCACAGTCCTGCTCCCCTTTATTCATACAAGGACAACAACATCGATAACAGCATTTCATTCCCCTGTATTCACTACTAAAGTGATTTGTAACCCAACATCGGCCAAAGTTGATCACTTTGAGCAACACCACACTATCTGCTGGATATCTAAGCAGAGTAGGTGTGTTCGTACAAATAGTTTGCTCCTGAAGTCTCTCTCTCTCCCAGCTGTCAGGGGAGAGTTCATTCAGACCTTGCTTACATCATATTCATCCTTTGTAATTAGACCTAGTTTCCACTCTTTGTATGACTCTTTTTCAAGTTTCAGGTCATCAAAGATCTCTTGGTTAAGCCTAATAACTAGGTCAACATACAGTATTCATAAATTATTAAAGTGGCTCTACTTCCATCAGCCTTTTCCTGTAAGTTTCCTCCTGGCAGCTAGGAGACACTGTGGTGCCTGACACAGGAACTGAGAGCAGGGAGACTCTCCTGTGCTCTCTCTGACATCCAGGAGGAATCAGCCTGATTGGAATGGAGAAGGGGCAGAGAGAGGGTCCAGGAGGGGCTAGGCCAGGGCAGAGAGAGCCTGTACTGCAGCGGGGTTGAAATGGGGCAGGCTTTGGAGGGATGGGGATAAGGATTGAGACCAGCTGAAGGAGTGCATTCTAAGGGCAGGGGCAGATAGAATAAAAAGAGAAAGTGTCTGTAACCACTAGAGAACACTCCCCCCACCCTCCCCGAGCCTGGACTAGAATCAGAGATTCTTGAGTCTGATCATTCTTCTGCTGTCTAGCAAATATTTATGAAACCCACTGGCAAAGTGTCTCATCTCACTTTTGTGGCTGGTCCACATAGAAAATCACCACCAGCAACTGCTATCAGTTACTCCATTGTATTTTAAGCGGTAGAAATCAGTGTTCTGGATCTAAAGGTTACAGTCTTTGCTTATCACCCATGTAAAGGGTCTATATGGTTCCACACAATTCAATTTGTTAAGTTTATTTTCAGTTTGTTTTTTTGGTTTTTGAAACCTAGGAAATTCATACAAAACTGTTAAAAGAAAATTAACATACATTGCAAAGCAGTGCACTCATACATAAGGAAATGCCTGAATAAAGGCTGCCTGTCAAACCTAAATTTGACCCCTTGTGTATAAGTATTATGATAGTCTTTAATGATATGATCATATTCTATATTTTTCCCACAAGACCAGAGTTTCATTTGGTGTGCAAGACAGATGTTGCTCACTGAGCTGATAGCTATTCAACATTTTTTTTTAAAACTCAGTATTAAACATGTGCTTACATCTGTTTCACAAACATTAACACATTTATCTTCACAACATGTCAGTGAAGAAAGGTGGTATTACTAGCCCCTTTACATAAGTGCAACTGGAGAGCAGAAAAAAATAAGGCTAAAATGGTCATATGTCCACTAATTTTGGATGCCCAACTTGAGATGTTTAGGGCCTGATTTTTCAGGGTGCATGTCCTATTCCCATTAAACTGAGTTGGTACATACATAACCAGTGTAAAAAAAAAAAGATTCATAATGTCCAGTGAAACACATCTGTGAAAATTAAGAGGGAGGAAGTATTAAATATGCATATAATTGATATATTTAAAGGCCAGCTTTGTGAAGACTGGCTAGTTTTTATACTTTTTGAAATTTTCTATTATTTAGCATGTACAGCTGATCCAAAAGACTGAGTAATGGCAGTAGTAGGTGAGTTCTAATTATAAACTCTTTTGGAGTGTAAATTTCTGAACCTCTCACTGCTGTCCATTTTCCTAGGGCTATTTTTTTTTTTTAAAGTTTAAACTGTGATTGGATACATTTGAATAGAAATTGGTTGTTGCAATAATACAGAAAACAAAAGTTTTTAAATGTCTCATTTATTGTTTGAGTTCTATGTTCCCATACTGTATAGTCACACAAAGCTGCTGTTGCTAAATATGATAAAGAATCATAGAAAGCATGAAAAGTGATACAGGCTGTAATTTACAGCAGAGATGAAGCAGATGCAAGTTCCATCAACACTCCCTTAAAAACTGGGTCCCCTCCTCTAGTTTGAGTATATATATAATACATAAAAATATATAATATATAAACATTTCAATACCATACCAATCACAGTGGCTGCTCCAGTGCTAGCAGCAGATTTTGGTCTTTTCTTACTGTGGAGTGCTGACAATTACGTAGTGTACCTTTTGTATTCTCTCCACCTTCATTACCAATGGCCCCTAATGGAGGCAACTAGGATGGATCCTGTTTACTTATTAAAGCAGTTAAAAAGTCTTGACATCTGAAACAGCAGCTTGAACTGAGAAACCAACACCACAGGAGCTGCCAGCTCTGCACAAACTAGTAGGAGAAATAACACCATTAAGTATGTTCAAGATAAGAACCAACATACTTGCTAGCAGTAATATCTACAGGAGTTAATCATGTTTGTTACTGGAAGATGTACCATGTATCTAAGGAATGTGATTACATTACATAAAAACCTTAAAATCAATGGCTAACTGGTAATGGAAGAAATCCAGCTTTAACTCTGACAAATGTCTGTGAACCTCAAGCCTCAAGAGGAAATATTATTAGCTAAATCATAGACCAAGTGGCCTGAGCGCCTAGTGCCCAGGGTTATACTATAGGTGATACCAGGGGTGGTCAAAATACGGCCCACGGGACAAATCTGGCCCATCTAACATTTCTGTCCAGCCCACCAGGCTCTTTGGCTGCATCCTCGTGACCTTCAGGCCGCTAAAAGTCCCGTGGTGCAGTGGGGTGCTCAGGCAGGCTGACTGGCTGCTGTGGCCCCATGCCACTCATGGAAGCGGCCGGCTGCTGCTGGCATGGCTCTGTGTGCCTCTGGCGGGGGAGGTGGGAGGAGGCTCCGTATACTGCCCCCACCTCATCCACACAGCTTCCATTAGCTGGAAACCAGCTAATGGGAGTTGCGGGGCCAATGCTTGCAGGCACCAGCAGCACATGGAGACCTGCTGCCCCCCTCCCACCAAGGGTCACGCAGAGATGCACCATGGTGCCAGCAGCCAGCCACTTCCGGGAGCAGCGTGGGGCCACAGCCTGCAGGAAACCTGCCTAAGCCCTGCTGCACTGCCAGCCGGAAGCCACCTGTATAAGCACCTCCCAGCCAGAGCCTTCACTTCACACCTCCTCCCAAACCCCAACCCCAGGTCAGAACCCCCTCCTGCACCCAAACTCCCTCCCAGACCTGAACCTCTTCCATTAACATAGTAGAAATGTGTGGCCCGAGGACATATCAAAATTCATGGAGTGCCCACCCCCCCTGTGAAAATTATTGCCCACTCCTGGGTTATATTAATGGTTCCCAACCTTTTCCCATTGGAGGAGTGCGCCTGTGTCTTAAAAGACCTCACACCATACCACAACATATTTTTCTATTTGTGAAGGGGGGAAATGGTTGAGGCTTTTGGAGGTGGGGGATGTTATTTTCTTTTTCCTGTTTCCCTCCTATGTTCTCTACTTCACAAAGCAGGTTTTTTTTTTTGGGGGGGGGGGGGGGGGGAGAGGAATACATCACGCCTCTGTACATCATAAAAATGTAAAAGGTCAACCCCTTTTAGAGCTGATACTTTTTTATTGTTATGACTTTTCTCAGTAAGAGGAACAAAAAGAGGTTTCCATGTTTATCTTTATTATATCGATGCTGCCAATTACGAAAAGGAGTATTTGCCTTCCACAACTGCCAACTCAACTTGGGATTGACAGCTATATAGGGTCTTTACTCCTCACACACTATTGTCCCCAATAATGAAGATCATGCAGGTTCTATTTTGCTTGTTACACATGTAAGTTACACCATCAGTAATAATGCACAAATTGCCTTTGGTGTATTTGGACAAATATAATTGACTAGTAAACCATGCCGTTAATGCAGAAAACACAGCTTTCCCCCAAAAAGTTATTTATACTGTACTGAGAAAAACAAAAACTTGTTGTGTGAATGACAAGACTAGAGATCTGTGGACAGATTCTTTGCTGCACCTAGCACAGGGCTAAGCAGAGAAGGTACAGCCTGGATGACAAGGGGAACGAATGATCTAAATTACTTCTGTGCTGTAGAGTGTTTTATAGGGGCTGAACCATTACAGCAATAGGAGGTGATTAAAAGTACAGATGGCTTATGCTGGCCATACACAGCTCCTCCACCAAGGAAATTAAGTCTGCCTGTTACAGTTCTTTTATAGCCTTTCCACTTCAAGTATTCTAAACTACACAGTCCTTTAGATTACTATGGAAATCAAGTGTCTCCCTCCCCTACAAATGTTATCCCAAAACAAATTTAAGCTCAATTTAAGTTTCACCCTCCTCTGAAGCATTCATTGATCAAAACTAATCCAAGGGCGATACCAGATACTATGAACATACATAAGTGTTTTCAAGCAGTCATTGCTTACCGGGAACAGTAATGCCTTTACAGTGAAATGTGGACAGGTCACTCAACTTAACACATATTTAGGTCTTGGTGAAAAACTTGGTTATTTAAAAACAAACACATAAAAAACTAATACTCCCTTGTCTTTTATTTTTTAGGGCTTGATTCTTAGCTACCTTGCACCTTTTGCAATCATTTACAACATGCAATGTATATATGAAACAGTCAAAATTAGAGCACAGTTTGAGATCACACTGCAGTAGTGATTTACTAGCAGAATGGAATTTAAATCCCTGTTTGGGACTTTTAAGCTGCTACAACAGAAATGACTTTACACTAGGGACCAGGTAGCTGAGACTCAAGCCAAGACAAACTCATCCAAAAAGCCACCTCCAGTAGCACAGTATACTCTTTATATTAAGCACAGAGAATTGAATGAATGATGGAAGTTTGCCACTTCATGACACCATTGTGTACAGTACCTATATCTTCCATGGAAATGTCCCAGCCAACCATTTACCAGACCTAACCCTGTTTAGAGAGATAATATGAATGTACCAGGTTGTAATGTGCTGGTTCAAGCAGTGAAAGTATAAGGTGAAACTGGAATGTTCTTATGAAAAGATGTTTGCAAGAGTTCCCCAGGAGAGCCAAAGCTTCAATATGATTAGTTTCAACAGAATAAGTATATTTATTGTTTTACAGCAAAATGCCCCAATTTAAAAGAACATACTTGCTAAAGGTTCAGCTGTGCAAAATGGTACAGAGTGCTTAAGTACAAGTGGAATAGACATGATTTGTTAAACAAATACGCAAACAGTTTTATGGTCATATTAGATAGGAAACTAGAGAATGATCGGAGGGCAAATATAGAAAAAAAAACCACAACTTTCTTTGCGCAAACTGCTTCTGTAGACCCAGAACTACTGCCACTGATACAGAAAATTCAGTATGCTGAACTGTCAGTTTCAGTGTCTGCAAAAAAAGGCAATCTTGAAATGGATCAGTTCCCTCGGTAAGTTTCTAGCCCCATCTACCAACGTGATCTGGCCCCGATAAATAAGACAACACAGGAATTTCTTGAAGGTCAATGGTCCATAATGGTAAAGTTATTCTACATGATCTGCTCAACTTGGTTACCAATTCTAGTTAGGCTGTTTTTAAATTACTTTCTTTAATTCATCGTACAGCACGAGCACAAAAGCACCACCCATGCCTCGGAGAACGTTGGACCATGCACCCTTGAAAAAAGCTTTTCCTCCTTCATCCCTTGCGATCTTCTTCCAACAGTCAATTGTTCCGGAGTACATGATGTCAGCTGTGGAGAAATGAAATTCCCCCCCCCCATTTAGATTATTTGCTTCAGTATTTTTCTTAACTGCAACTTAAGGTTATAATGGGAAAACTTCAATTTTATTAAAACCTAACAGACAGTAAATGATCATGAAGCTGTAATTGTCCATGTGGCGTTACCTATTTGCCAATTACCCATACTACATAAAGATCAAACACTGCCCTACATAAAAACAGCATCCTCAATACAAGTACCAAACTCATTTGTAAATATTATGAAGTACTAGTTCCCTAAAAGCTAGTCTTGTGATTTTAAATCCTTATGACAATCATTGCGTAAGACAATCAGTTTCACACTAGATAAAATGTGTTGATGGATTTGTTCTAAGAAAATTAAATACTGCTCAAAAAATAAACTGAAGTTACCAGCTTTTGCACTAAGTCAAAAGCACTGGCAAGTATCATTACCATTGCTAAACTGCAGAACAAAAGTTTTAGACTAATAAATATCAAGACCATACCTCCTTTACGTCCTGACTGCATCATCATTCGACGCCGCACTGTATCAAAAGGATAGGAGACAACACCAGCCACAGAAGTCACTGTTTGTGCAATCATCCAGCTTATCACAATGTGAGTGTTTCTGGGATCTGGGAGCATGCCTGCAATAAAGACACCATAACATAACTTCTAGTTTTATACCCACTCCCTCCTCAAACTCTCACATTTTACAAAAGGAGCTGTCATTCAAAGTTTTACAAGAGAAAGAAACTCAGTCTACTATAAGGATGGCAATGCATGAAATGTTGCACCATGACCACACTTACATCTCTCTTCCAAAGATCGTTAATATTCTGTTTCAGAAATTTAAATTAACGGTAAAGTGCTTTTGTTTTTATAGCTGATTAGAGAAAGTATTTTTATCAATGAATCACCCAAGGATTTGAAATATGTTGTTTTTAGAATATCTTGGAAACTTTTGAGACTGAAAAGTAGAAGGGGAGGTCAAATATTCATAGCCTTTAGAGTAAAGTTTGCTGAAGTAGCCCATAAAAAACACTAACTTGTTTAAGTGAAATATAACCTATATTACTGTGATAGCAGCGATATGCCTCAGTTATCCATCAAGTCAAAAAAACTGAAGCTACTCTATCCCATTATTGGAACCTGTTTCTGCTAAAAGTGTGGTAAGCTGCTCTATCACCATATGTAGTCCACAAATACTTTGTCAATCCACAAATAGCATTCTACATTTTTAAAAGATGTAAACAGTATTTTCTCTAGTATTGTACTAAACATTGACAGGATAGCAAGATTCTACACTTAGGTCTTTAATGCTGGAAGGTAGTTTGACTAACAATAAAACAAGTAGTGGCGCCAATAACTAGAAGCAGGCTGATACTAATGGCTCCAATAAAATAACAAATTATCACAGACTTGTATACATCTCCAAAGCAATAGCACAGAATGAAATTATATACAAAAAGTTACATTAAAGCTTTCATATTGCAGTCAAGCACTCAAAAGTTAGGAAATGTCCCAAATTAAGGTTGCCTGTGCAACTTTCCAGGTCCCCTTATAAAAGTTACCTTTTGCTGTATCATAGATTCCAAAGTAGGCAGCTCTATAGATGATGATACCCTGCACAGACACATTGAACCCTTGATATAAGCCACGCAGACCATCAGACTTGGTAATTTTGACTAGACAGTCCCCCAGACCTCTGAATTCTCTGTCAGCACCAGCTTTTCCAACATCAGCAGCCAAACGGGTTCTTGCAAAATCCAAGGGATAGACGAAGCAGAGAGAAGTGGCACCAGCTGCACCACCAGAGGCCAGGTTACCAGCAAAATACCTCCAAAATTGAGTGTGCTTGTCCACTCCTCCTAAGAACACCTGCTTATACTTATCCTTGAAAGCAAAATTGAGAGCCTGAGTGGGGAAATATCTGATGACATTTGCCAAATTTCCACGCCAAAAGGACAGCATTCCTTGCTCCTTTGGGATACGCACTACGCAATCAATGATACCCTTGTACTGTTTGTCAGCAGCAATTTGTTTACTTGCATGTTGTACCTGTAAAAAAAAAAAAAAAAATTTAATACATTTATTATTTTGATCACATATCCAATAAACACTACATGTGCAAATCAATATTAGTAGTTCAAACTGTTTATCCATACTCATGCTAGAACAGAAGTAAGGGTCATCACTAAGTTTGAATGACTGGTCCAAAGATCATTTATTGAATCCATCACAAGCCAACTTTACTGTACATTTTCAAAAGTGTTTGTAAATATCTAGAAATCAGAAATTCTTTCATAACTGGAGACTATGGATAGAATTTTCTATTTATTAGTACAATTATAATAAAAGCTTTCTGCTTGTACACCACACTGGAAGTCCCTCCAGGTCAACACAACTCAGTAATTAAAGAGGATGTGACTTATTTACGTTCATAAAGAAAAACTTAAAAGGTGAACTCCGTCAGAAAAATGGTTGGGCCTAGGTCCAAGGTTTAGAATTTTCTACTTGTTTATTTGCCATCACAGATCCGCGCCTGCCTAGGCTGGCGGACAGATACCTGGGGAAACTCGCAGCTGGGCGGTGATCTCACAGTGTTGAAAATCAAATGTTCGAGATGAGATTTTAGTTGACACATTTAACATAAGCGACTAACTTCGAATAAAGGGAGCCGCCGCCGCCCCGTGTCAGTCTCCGGGGAGCTCTATGGCCCCATCGCTAATTTCCCGGTGCCTCGGGCCGGCGTTGTTGACCCGGCCGGGGGCGGAGGAACCGGGACGAAGCGATCGGCCCCAGGCTGGGGCCCTGGATCCCAACGAAGCCAGACCCGACCCCCAGAGGCCGTCGCCCGGCAAACACCGCAGCGCGCGGCGAGCGGCCGGTAGGGACGCGCCGAGGTCACCGGTCCCGCAAACGGCCATTGGACTCGCTCCCCCCAGACAGCGCGCGGGAGCTAAGGGCGCGCGCCCGCAGCGGCCCCCGGGAGGAGTGTCCATGGCGACGGGGGCCCGGCCAGGCCACGCGCCGCCAGGGCTCCGACGACATACGGGGCAGGGGAGGAGCCCGCCGCCAGCTGCCGAACTCCCACCCACCGAACAAACGTCTGGCGCCACCCGCCGTCACGTGACTCACAAGAGGCCAGGAGTGGCCGCCTCAGCCCCAGCGAGCAGGCGCCAGCAGTTCGCTGGGAGTGGGACGCAGCGAGCCGCCTCCACACATGCACCCCCCCAACCCCGCCCCACGCGCCTTCCTCGCGCGCCAGGCCCCTCCTCCAAGCGCGTCGCATAGCGGAAGAACTGGCTTCCGCTCCTCCGCGCGCCCTCCCTCCACGTGACCTCCACCCGCTCTAGTAACCGGCTACTAGTCCTGGCTGGAGCGAACGAGCTCCCAAGCCCGTTGTTGTTGTTGCTGCTGCGGCGGCAAAGGCGCGAGACGGGCGCGCTGGGTCTACAGCGGGCCCAGCGCCTTGCGCCCCTTAGTGCACGCGCGCTGTGTGACGAGAGGTCACGCGCCGCTGCCCCCCTCTCTCCCGCCTCAGCCCCGGCCACACGCCCTCCCTCAAGCTCCCGCGCGCCGCTGACCTGGAGCAACAGCTTGACCCGCTCGATGGGCGCCACTGCGGTTTTGCTGATGGCCGCGGCCACGCCGCCCGCCAGGAAGTCCTTGGCGAAGGAGAGGGCCTGGTCCGCCATGTTCGTGCTGAGCCGGGAGCCGCTGGGGAAAAAAACCGCCGCAGCAGCCACGCACAGACCAAAAAAAAAGGGCAGGATTGTCTCCGCGCATGCGCTAAACGCCCGAGCCCGCCGGGCCCGCCCCCGCTGCGCCATTGGACACCCGGCTGCAGAGAGGCGGGGCCGCCCTGCAGTTCCGCTCGGGCCCCCGCTTCCGGCCGCGTCGCGCGCTCGCTGTGACGTGTCTGTTTCAACCTGACGGCGCAAGCCCTGCCTCGCCCCGCCGCGCGCGCGCTCCCCGGCCTGGGGCTGAGGCTGGTGACAGGCAGGTCTTGGCAGACACCGGCCCCGCCCACTCCCGCCCTAATGCAGCACCGCCCTGGCGCCTAGAGCGCAGCTTCCCGGCCTGGCTGCCGCGTCCTGCCCGCTCCCCTC
>NC_048298.1:224591282-224611784 GCF_013100865.1 Trachemys scripta elegans | reverse complement strand
TGCCGGATCAGCGCCGCATTTCACAAGCCGCTGGGCGCCCTCCCCCGTAGTGTGGCACACGGGGAAGGCGGCTTACGTGGCTGATTTGCAGCTGCTTCCCTCGTCCGCCAGTTTCTCCATCTCTCCGTTTGAAACGCTGCTGTGACAGCGCAGCTAGCAACGCGCCGGCTGCTTCTAATCTCACGTTAAACGGGCTAGGAATCCTTCCTCGGTTATTGATGTAGCTCCCGTTTCTGCCAGCCTTACCCACGCTGACCAGCCCCATTGATTTATGGGGCAACAGATGGAGTAGAGAAGCATTTTAATGCCAAAAGAAAAGAAAAAAAACCGCAGCCTCCCATTTGCTCCTCCTTTTGTCTTCATGACTCTTCTGCCTCATTATAGTTGTCATTGCCCATGCCTTTTGGTGTCACCAAAGGTTAAAATGGCCACATACATCTGAGAATCATGTTATGTATTTAATTGGAAAAAAAAATGCTTCATTGTGAGACTGGTGAGACTGCACAGTTAAATGTTAAGGTTGCACATGCAACGTTAATTCTTTCTCCTTGTGCCTGTACGTTGTGGTGCAATCTTTCATCACATTATTTAAAAAAATACAGTATACAATTTTTTCTATAACCTTAAATACCTACATTAATTTAATTGTCATAAAGGCCACATATGTATTAAATTATACTTTGCAATTGATAACCTTTTTTCTTTCTAAGATATGCAATTTAATAGTTTTGTCAGCAGCCATGTAGTATATATATTTTCTTTTCCACCACCAGCACTGCTTTAGATGCAATTCGGGGGTGAGGCAGTAAACTATATATCTGATATGCTTTATCAGCAAAGTTACTCAATTCAGAGGATGATCCAGTTGACTATGAAGCTAGGTGAGCTGTGAATATTTTCTTCAGTGCAGTTCAGAGATGAGACACTTACCCAGAAAGCTAATATACGGGTTTGACCTGCACCTGCAGTGAACTCGGTGTGGGTGTGGTGTTACTGTGGTTTTAAGAGAATGAATAGATTCTTCATGGTGTGGGAACTGACAGTTGGATGAAGCAGTTGATTTTAGGTTAAGCTGATAGATTGCCTGAAGTTAAAATGCTCTGTATATATGTTAACAATGTAGCTAATAAAGACTGTTGTTAAATTACTAGCAATGAATTATTATTAAGACTTGTGGATTACTTGAATATAAAACAACACAGTGGATTCTACATGGCAGTAGAGATCTGCCTCCATAGAGCTTGTCTACACTTAGTCCTGCAGCGGCACAGCTGCACCGGTGCAGCTGCTCTGCTGTAGTGCTTAGTGAAAATGCTGCCTATGCCAACGGGAGTGTTTCTCCCATTGGCGTAGGTATTTCACTTCCCCGAGAGGCAGTAGCTGTGTCGATGGGGAGAAGCCCTCTCGTTGACATAGCGCTGTCTAAACTGGGAGTTCGGTCGGTGTCATTGCATTGCCCTGAGCAATGTAGTTATACTGACATAAGTTTTTACTGTAGACCAGGGCTGGGCCTTTACTGCAAACTTATGCTCCCTGTACATGCTATCAGTTCCCATGTTCCTCTTTATTGTATGCTGAAAGTATATTGCAAACTTACAAGCCACACTTCTGTCTGACATTATACCTATTTTTAAAAGTAACATGTAAAATTAGATTATATCTTAAAGAGATTAGACAAAAAAAACTTTATTTTTTCAGCTGTGCATTCGACAGCACTTTGTGTATAGCTAGTTTAATTCTTTTCCCTCTAATAATTTTTACTTGTCCTTTGTGTTGACCTTTCATATAACATGAAACAAAGAAAAAGATTTTAAAACCAGGAAAGTGTGATTGAATATCCACAAAAAATGCAGCCCATTAAACAACTGTTAACTCATTTATGTAGTTGACTACATTTCAAAATGACAGTGCCCTTTTATCCTAAAGTGTCATATAACAAGATGCTCTATATGCATCTAAGAATGTTAAGGAAATTATATGCTATTTTAGGACCTGCTCTTGTAACTAAATTCACAGGAGCAGACTCCAGTGCCCATACAGATCTAGTTGCTGCTGGATCAATACACATGCACAAGGGTGGCATATGCAACCTTTTTCAGGCAGAGCAGGGACCTGAACCTGCATCTTCTGCTTCACAGCTAAATCCCCTAACAATTGGGATATTGCAGTGATTCTCAAATTTTGTACTGGTGACCCCTTTCACATAGCAAGTCTCTGAGTGCGACCCCCCCCCCCTTATAAATTAAAAACACTTATAAATATATTTAACACCATTATAAATGCTAGATGCAAAGCGGGGTCTGGGGTGGGGGCTGACAGCTCATGATCCCCCATGTAATAACCTCCCAACCCCCTGAGGGCTCTCGACCCCCAGTTTGAAAACCCTTTGGATATTGGCTATGGTAGGGGGAGGGGAACCTACACATACTTTAACTAGAAAGTTCATCCTGGACCATGAACCCTTTTCCAGTGAAAATTTAATTGAAACTGATACATACCCATGAAAAGTTTTGGTTTAATCAAATTGGCATTTTCCACCCAACTCCTCTTCACCACCAAAAAAGGAAAACAAAAACCCGCTCTGATGCTTAAGCATGCAATTTAAACTTCTTCTAATATGTTTTGTATGGAATTTATTATTTATTTTAAAATTTTTAAAATAAAAATATGGTGGGGTGTGTGCACACATCTAGAATGGAATTGACATGAGCAAACACTTGAAGAAGAACCTGGAGAGCCGCACTAACATCCAAGGGAGAGAGTTGGGGGGGAACGGCAGCATGTTCTGGTCTAGAAATAAGGCCAGCCTACACAACACAAAGAAACAAAGTAGTTCATTAGCAATGCCAAAATTATTGTATGACTGTTGGTATGTCTTCTGAATATGGGGTAACTTTAAAAAGTACTAGCAAGTCAATGAAGACAGAGCATTACTGCTGCCAAGTGAAGAGGGTAGCTTCTGGCCAGGGCCGGCTCCAGCTTTTTTGCTGCCCCAAGCGGCGAAGAAAAAGATAAAGCCACAATGGGCGGCACTTCGGCGGCAGCTCTACCGCGCCGCTTCATTCTTCGGCGGCAATTCGGCGGTCAGTCCTTCCCTCCAAAAGGGACCGAGGGACCCGCTGCCGAAGACGTGGACATGCTGCCCCTTTTCATTGGCCACCCCAAGCACCTGCTTCCTGCGCTGGTGCCTGGAGCCAGCCCTGCTTCTGGCATTTTACTCACATTTCGGAATGGATATAATCGCTCTCAATTATTGAAGTAGTTTCAGAAAGCTTCCAAAGTCACATATCTCTTGCATGAGCTGTTGATGGGAAACCAATCCTATAATAAAAATCATCAGGTGCGATTCCTGATGTGTTCTGGTTTTTATTGCCAAATAACATTTCTTTATTTCTTAGTGCAGAAGACAAAACACATTTCCTGTCAGTTTAAATTTTACATTTGTGAAGCCATGGTGTTCCAGTAAACATCTATATTCGGAGCTACTCCTCTCCTTTCCATCTATCTGGACAAGCATGTTCAAGGACTGCGGTAAAGCTGTGCTCCTTCTTTTCTTCTCATCATCCAACACCATTTCAGCCAGTAAAATTCCACAGCCTAATTTAAACAAAAAAAACCCATAATAATAATCTGTGATCAAATTAGGAAAAATTACAACGGCCACATAAAATTGCATAAAAAAATAATACTAGTGGTCTAATTTTGCATTTCAGATGTACTCTCAAGTTACTAGACCAAAATGAGTATATACATACTGTATACATTAGCTCCTTGTAGAGAAAACAATGCCATTTTCTTTCACAAGATCCAGAGGACACATACCATCGGGCTAGATCACCTCTGTTTCCGTGAGAGGTGGGCTCAGATCTGGTGGACCTGGGTTTGGGTGCGTTTGTGCGGAAGAAATAGGGGTAATGCCACCTTTAGGAGCAGGGTTTTATAATTCTACTATGAGAATTAATGTATGATTTGATTTCATCCTGCCAGCCACCCTTTTTGAGTAGCAGAAAGGAATGACAGACCAAAACAATCCTTATGACTGATTATGGCCACTCTTTTGTTTTAGGATAAATTATAATGTCTACTATGGTTTCCTATATGTATTACAAATTAGGCACTCTAGTTAAATATACATTTCTTTGTTTTAAGGTTTAGAAAATAGGAGACAGGATTTTGTATTGTCTATGATAAATAGATTAGAAAAATGTTGAGGGCCTGAACCCCAATGTGAATTGTTTTAGTTGTAAGATTTAGCAAGGCTTGATTTACACTGTATTCTGCTGAATATAAAATACTGCTGTCTGTATACCTTTAAAGGTTTTTGTAAGAGATTGTGTGAATGAGGAATGCATGCATCAGGAAAAGATGAGGTATCAAAACCATCACAAATGTCAGATGATCAAGAAAAAGTGAGAGACTTGGAAAGACCAGGAGACAATCAGAAAACATCCATTGTATCTGATGCCAAAAATGTTAGCAGCATTGACGCCCTCAGAGGTGAGGCAGGCACCCCCGAAGGCGAGACAACAAATAGGAGATAACGATGGGACGCCGGACACTAACCATCATATGATAACAGCAGAAAACCCCAAGATTAACACCACTTAAGGACTAACGATTACAGGATGACATTGCAAAATGCCTGGACTCAAATGGGAATTTACAACTATGAAGCTGGGGTGTTTTGCCATGGAACTTTGGGTTCAGTCCTGCAAAGCATTGGATGGCGACCGACAGAGCCCAGCTCCTCACTCATCCTTAATGTAAGCGGCCATTAGATTGACTCAAGCTACAACAGACTGGTAACTATAAACATCAACTGGTGTGTGTGCGCGTGCGTGTGTGCGCGTGCGTGCGTGTGTGTCACTCACTGTCCCTATTTTCTCTTAAAAAAAAAAACTATTATTTACATTTATATTGCAGTAATCTTTAGAGGACAAGTGGAGGACTAAGGATGGGGAGCATTGTGCTAGGCACTATCCAAACATAGAAAGTGACAATCCTACAGAAGCCCCTCCACAATTCTTCCATGGGGATAGGGTTCTTTGAGGTGAGGAAGGCCCAGGTGTGAGAATAGAAGGAAAGAGACAATGGTGATGCTATTTTCCACTGCATCTTCCTACCTCTTCCACCCAGTAGGGAATATCAAAGTAAGATAATGCTGACCAAATGAATATTATTTTACTTGCTCTTCTCCACTGCCCTGTGCAGTCATTTACATCAGTGCAAAGTGGGTGTAAAATGCTAACAAATCAGACCAAGAGGTAACATTTTACACTAATTTTGTACTGATATAAATGCCTGCACAAGGTTCAGGACAACAGTGAATCAAATCCCATATCTATGTTCTGCCCCTTGTGATAATTACCTCAGAGGCACTCATGACAGTATGGCTCCTACTGGCAGGTGAGAAGCTTTGAGAGGCATATAGCTTCTTTGTGGATGGCCTAGGGCTTTGATATATGGGTTATGGGGACCTAATCCCCTTTCTGTCCAGGGTTGAGCATATTGCTGAAGTTCAATAAATAATACAATAAACCAGCTGAAGACATGAAATTCCTTTTGGCTGGGAATAGATAAAGTCCTTTGTCCCAAACCCTGCCTTACAGAGTGTATATACAGCACGCCAAATTCTCACCAGCAGAGAATTTAGCTGTATATAACTGAGGCAGATTTACACCTTTTGAAATACATGAATGCTCATTTGGTCATACAGCCTGAATACATACAGATTCTGTATTAGGATGTTTTTCCCTTCCCATCCCAGCAGCTTTCCTCCACCTGCACAGGCAGAACTGCTGCTCCTGATCACACTGCAAGTGTTGCTATGTGGAGCAAAGCAAGGCTAGCACTTCTAGGCCACTGCTCCAGCCTTATATTAAAACAGTTGAAGGGTCCTCCCTGGACACTTTGCAAGGAAAACATGAATAGCAAGGCAACTAATATGCTACAGCAAATCACTCAAACATTGGGGACATCTGAATGCCATGAACACAACGTGGACAAAACATATGCAGGGGAATTAAACACGGCCAGTGTGGGAAGGATGCCCATATACCTTACCGAGAGCAAGTGATGATTAGCATAGAAAAGAAAAAAAAAGACAACTATAGGTAAAGAGTATTTTACAGTAGGAACGACGATCCTTCTCGAGAAAGGCTTATACAGAATTTAACTTATGTTCAAGGCTTGTCATCCTTATCCTTGTAGAAGCAGAAAATACTAGGTGAGGTTCTTTGATCTCTGCAGTTCAGGAGGAAATGATTGTAATGGTCCTTGCATTAGCCCAATTCTACACTGGTGTAACTCAAATTAAATTACATTGCTATAAAACAGGAGCGACGCAGCAGTGAATCATGCATTGTATGTTTTGAAAGCTGCAGAAAGAAATCAGAGGTAGAAACATGTATAGGATAGCCCTATAAAAATTAAATTTAAAAGTTCTTGCAGCAAGGCAGCAATAATACACAAGGGCTTCCATTTAGAATAGCATAAGAACATGGGAAAATAGCAATGGGCCCATATATTACATAGTGACTGCAATGGAAGGGCAGGGGGTGGGGGAAAGAAAAAGGTAAGTCTGGTGTTGCACAATATAAATGCTTCAAGGAAAAGTAGATGACCTGTGTGTCAGGGCCACTGCAGATTATGTTCTCATTTCTAAGAATGGCAACTAATCTTGTTACAGATTATCCCTAATCATTTATTTTAATAGGCTGGTTCTGTGCAAGGGCAATGTTGTACTCATGCTCGCTCTCTCTTCATCAAATGGACTCAATTGGAACCATGAACCTAGTCTTCAGCTCCTGGTGGTTGGAGTACTTCAGAAATGAGGGAAGTTATTGCTGCTACCTAGTGTCCTCCCGCTCCCTCCATCAACCAATTTAATCCTCACTTCAAGTATAACATGGCAAAACTCCCATTGACTTCCATAGTAGTAGGTTTAGGCCCATTGATAAAGTTCTGTGGGCCAGGGATGCTGCTATTGCTAGAGTGCTTCTCAGCAGGCAAGGCTTGAAAGTATATGAGGAGGGGGAGGTGGGGCTTGCCTAGGTTGCAGCCACAAACCTGCTCTGTAGTTGACCAACCCCAACACTTTGCCTCAGAAATGGAGTCCTTAACTCCATCCCCAATAAGACAGCTGGAGACATGGGAAATGTCAGGGAGGAGGTGGTGCCTCTCCTAACAACTCATCATGGTGGAAAGACAGCAGGGGATGCAATGAGGGAGCCCTGCTGCTCCATCCTAGGACAATGACAAACCAATCCAAAACTAAACTGGCAGCCAAGAAGGGGATGAAGGGGCACAGCCTTTAGACAACACTGCCTAAACTCCTGCACTTGGGGCTCATATTGAGCCACACCACAGCCCCTTTGCTCTCCCAGGCACAGAAAGTGGTTAATATCTAGTGAGAGTGCTGGGGCTGCCATTTTTCTATTGGGTCAGGGGAAAAAAAATCCGAACAAAACTCTTTGTCTTACATCCCGAGCAGCCCTCAAGGATTCTTCTCAGCTTATCATTCAGTGAGTGAGCATCTGAGCTCTCTTTTCTCTTATTTCCCTCCCTGTGTCTACTGACCTTTTAATCCCCAACATTTTACACCTTTTTACATTCATTTGGTGATGTATTTGGTCTCTCAGACATAACAGTTCCATTACCTGATTTGTCTGGACTTCCTCTATGCCGTTTATACAGACATCCGTAAATGATCCCACATTCAAATAAAAGTATTGGATGAACTTCTGATAAGTGAATTGAATTCATATGAACATCCTCTCAGGCATACGAAATCAGACACGCAGACACAAACACAGTTACATTCATTTCAGTGCGTGGAGGTCCCAGGGCCGCCTCCAAGTTTTTTGCTGCCCCAAGCAAAAAAACATTTCCGGCACCCCCCAGCTCCGCCCCTTCCCCGCCCCATTCCAGCCCCTTCCCCAAATCCCCAGCCCTGCCTCCTCCCCAGGGCGCACTGTATTTCCCCTCCTATCCCTCCCTCCCAGGCAAGGGCTGAAGCGGAACGGGGGTGCGCTCGGGGGAGAAGGTGGAGGTAAGCTGGGGCGGGGAGCGATTCCTCTACCCCCCATTACTTCCTGCAGCCCTCGCCGCACTCCCCACCGCCGCAGCTCACCTCCGCTCCGCCTGCTCCCCTGAGCCTGCCACCGCTGCTCCGCTTCTTCCCCCTCCCTCCCAGGCTTGCCGCGCGAATCAGCTGTTTAGTGGCAAGCCTGGGAGGGAGGGGGGAGAAGTGGAGCGGCAGCGGCGCGCTCAGGGTGGCGCGGGTAGGGTGAGGAAGTAACTCTGGGGGGCGGGCAGAGGAACCGCTCCCCCCCTCCAGCTCACCGCTGCGCGCCGCCGCTCCGCTCCTCCCCAGGCTTGCTGCAAAACAGCTGATTCGTGCAGCAAGCCTGGGAGTGAGGGGGGAGAAGCGGAGCGGCAGCGCACCCAGGGGAGCAGGCGGCAGTGGAGCAGAGGTGAGCTGGGGGGGAGCGGTTTCCTCTGCCCCCCCTCCCGTTACTTCCTGCAGCCCTCCCCTGCCCCGCCTCACTGCAAAAAAAGAGGGCTGGACTGCCGCCTCTTTGAAAGTGCCGCCCCAAGCACATGCTTGGAGGGCTGGTGCCTAGAGCCGGCCCTGGGAGGTCCTGATATCAACATGGGCATTCCTACTACTGTGAAGCAGCTTACCACCGAACAGCAAGTAGTGAACAACTGGACTTTAGTACTGGCAACAGTTCAGACATCTGGATGATACAAAATAATCTCTCATTAAAGATTATGCAGATTTGGATAATTAATTTTAATGGCTCAAAATTATCCTTGACTTAAAACATTGTTCAGACAGTTTTTTCAATAAGGAAACTTTAAGACCCAGTCATTATAACAATAGTGAATAGAAACTAATTTTGTCCAGGGAAGAGGCATATTAATGTTTGTACCTTTATAAAATCAGATTATTGGTCTGTCTAGTATTCGGAATGTCTATCACTCTCCCAGTAATTCTGTAGTATTTAAAATGATCATAAACTCCTCTCCCTGCCCTGCCCAGCCCTGAATTCCTTGCACATGCTACACTTCCACTGAACTCAGTGGGAGTCTTGGCAGTGGAAGGAATAGGCCTGTCAACAGCAAGTGAAAACGTTGCAAATGTCTTTCCCCTCTGCTCTCTGAAAGACATAGAGCATTGATCTTTCCCGCCTGTCAGCAAATCTCTCTGAAATAGTTTGGAGACAAGCTAACAGCACACAGACACCCGCTGTTGAGCAAAGCACATTCTCCTGCAGCTCATTAGCCACCCTTTGTGAGACATTCAAAATCAGTTAGCGAAAATGATTTTAGCTGTCTCGGTGCACAAAGAATGTTATTTGTTTCAACAGATGCTTCAGATGCATGTCTTATATGGACTTTTCAGAAGGTAAGCTTCCCCCCCACACACAACTAATTTTGCAAAGTTAAAGTTAATGCAGACACCCAGCCTCGAGGAATTAATGTGGAGTAAATATATAATGTTGTGCTTTTCTAGTTTAAGACACTGAGTTTATGTTTTAGTCAATTATGTTCTATAAAAGTTTGAAAAACAATAAGTGAGTACACAATAATCAGAGGGCATAACATTAATTTGACGGAATGGTAGAATATGATAGTTTATGTAAATCAGTCACATGCTTGGTGAGACAGAATCAAACAGTAAAAAATCCATCTGTTGAAATAATAATGCTATCTTTTTTTAATGCAGACCAATTAAAAGTAGAAAAAGACCTTTTTTGTACCAAAACAGAGAGAAATTTGTTTTTAGTTTATTTAGTTTTCAGTAGCTGGATATACAACCTTACCAAAAGTTTCAGAGTAGCAGCCGTGTTAGTCTGTATCCGCAAAAAGAAGAACAGGAGGACTTGTGGCACCTTCTAAGGTGCCACAAGTCCTCCTGTTAACCTTACCAAACTCTACTCATCCAGGCAAGAAACTGCTACAGGTAAATAAAAATTGTCATTATTATTATTATAGGAAAACATGGATAAGTAGAGGTTGACAAATTTTCATGATGAATTTGCATAGTTGAAACATATTGTAATAAATATGTCCCTCATTGATAATTTAACTCATCAGGGCCCCTTTATCCCGCTCAGTGCTCAAAAGAGAAAAGTAATTATGTTAATGACAGACATTTATGGTGCACTTGAGAAGACAAACTCTGCCAGACAAAACTATATAATTCTTGCCCTTTGTTAAACGAATCTTTGAAAGTTGCTGATGTCAGCAGCTGAGAGTAAGTACAGCCTCTCCTCTTTTGTCCTGATTGAGTGGGGATATGGCTATAGAAATCTGCTGCAGTCAGTAAATGCACAGAGATGAAAAACAGTAGCTTTATTTACAGGCAGGTGGGGTTCCACTATAGGTTTAGCAAAATATATTTTATATGAAAAAAAGTCACTATTGAAGAGTTACTAGACAAAACAGCACATGAAATAGTGAGAAAACCAGAGTGACAAATTAATTGATAATCTGAACATACAATATATACTTATCTTTCCAATTAAAAATCACAGCATGAAAAACTGGCATTTCTATATTCCTCTTCTATCAGCATGGAGTTGGAAAGAAGGGAAGAGTAGTATTTATATAAGGAAATACAGTAACTTCTTGCTTAACGTTGTAATTATGTTCCTGAAAAATGCTACTTTAAGCGAAAAGATGTTAAGTGAAACAAATTTCCCTATAAGAATTAATGTAAATGGCGGGGTTAGGTTCCAGGGAAATT
Source organism: Trachemys scripta elegans (assembly GCF_013100865.1). Classification (NCBI taxonomy): domain Eukaryota; kingdom Metazoa; phylum Chordata; order Testudines; family Emydidae; genus Trachemys; species Trachemys scripta. The sequence goes on along the minus strand of NC_048298.1, from coordinate 224,601,028 downwards.
TTGGTGAAGTCAGAGGGTGGGATATTTCCCAGGGAATGCCTTATTGCTAAATGACTAACTAGCACTCAGCTGAGCCCTCAAGGGTTAACACGTTGTTAATGTAGCCTCACACTCTACAAGGCAGCAGGAATGGAGGGAGGGGAGACAGCATGGTAGAGAGAGACAGAGACACACATCGTGTGTGTGAGAGAGACACGCATTGCCCCTTTAAGTACGCTGATCCCAATCTAAGTACATTGCCTTTTTAAGTAGATCAGCAAGTTGAGACAGCAGCTGCTGCCAGCAAGCTCCCTCTGTCCTGAGCCCTGTCTTGTCCCCACCCTGCTCTATGGAGATGGGGGGCAGAAGTAGGGGGAAGGGAACACCCTGACATTAGCACCTCTCTTTCCCCCCTCCCCCCAAACACCTCCCTCCCCCTGCACAGCAAGCAGGAGGCTCCCGGGAGCAGCTCCAAGGCAGAGGGCAGGAGCAGCACAGGGCAGTGCGGGAGGGACAGCTGAACTGCCCGGCAATTGATAGCCTGCTGGGTGGCTGCCATAGCAGGGAGCTGATGGGGTCTGCCGGTCCACCCTGGTTCCAAGCCCCCACCAGCTAGCTCCAATGGGCTGCTCTTTCTGCAGGCAGTGGACAAAGCAGGCGGCTGCCAAACGACATTATAAGGGAGCATTGCGCAACTTTAAACGAGCATGTTCTCAAATTGATCAGCAAGTAACAATGAAACGTTAACTGGATGACTTTAAGTGAGGCGTTACTGTAAGACAGAAAGAGGATGTCACCATCTATCCCTTTACCACATGGACTCTTCTCTCGAGAACAGCTGTATTTGAGTGGTATGATTCAGGCTCTCAGTTTGAGAGCATGTGGGTGGCCAATTCACTTGTAAGACAGCCTCTACAGAGGCTGCAGTGAAATTATGGTCACTGTAGGACCTGAGTCTACAGTAGTAAAGATCCTTTTGACATGACAGCTATGGGTGGGAGTTTCACAGACACCTAAGTGATAAAGGGGCAGTTGCCTATGATCCTAAAACACATCTGAAAATCCCAACTTTTTCTTTTTTTATTCCTGTTTGCAAAAACATGCATTTCAAGGTTGTTTTCCTCTTCTGATTCTGAGCAAAGCACTAAGACCAACGAGCAAAAGGAAAGAGCACCCCAAAATTGCCAAAGTTGTACAAAGTGCACTTTTGTAAAGACAAATGCAATGATTGGTAACTACTGAATAAGTTGCTTAAGGAGCAAGAAAATTCCTGCAGCATTCGACCATTTTCCAGAAAACTTTATACACAGTTCATACTGTACCTAAGCAATTGACAAAACAATCCATATTATGGCTGGTTGATGGTTGTATGAAAGTTAGGTTACAAAAGCTCAGTGCCACACTTACTTGCAGTGCAAACTAATGTGCAGAAGTTTTCTTAAAGCCCAAAATCGCATCTAAAATGTTTCCTGTAATCTTAATTTGCACATTGGTGAATCCATATTTCTCCAGTAGTTGCTTATACTCCAAGCCACTTCTCTGCTTGCCTTCAGTCATACTGAGGGACTGTAATACTGCTCTAGGAGGGTGTGTCTTCTCTTCATCAAGCACAATTTCTGCCAGTAGCAAGGCACTTCCTGTGTTTCCAAAACAACAACCAAAAATGGTTCAATAAAATATTCTTAGCTTCCAAACTGCAATGCCGTTGGTTCAAATGCTATTATAAATGGGGAAGATGTGTACCTAAGATTGATGTGTTAGTGAGTTTGCTCTGTGAGCCTCTGGAGAACATTTCCATTTCATTTCTCACCCTGAAGTGGAGAGGTAGTTATTTCATGCTAGGAGGATAAGGGAACTTTCAGAGTTTTCTTAAGTTTTCTGATTTGTGAAACAACCTATTATTTTATCCCGTCAAAGCACATTGTCTCAAGCTAACAAGAGACTATTCTAAAGGTATAAAACATGAAGGTGTTGGAGAATAGTCTTAAAGTATTTCATACAGCCCAGATGTAATTCTGTTTCATAGAAAAGGGTTCAAGGCCTCTATAGTGACCATTTCCTGCTAGATTAGGAAGTTAGTAAGGCATACGAGAAGGCAGGCATTCCTCCCTTTGGCTTTCAGGGGTGATTCAGCAAACAGCATGGTTACTACTTGAAGTAAAAGTTATCAGCTAATAATATCATTAAGGCCTCCCATTATAAATGTCATCAGCCAATCACAGAGATTCCTTTGCGGCAACATTTAGCCACAAGGTATTCCAAACTGTCCTTTGAAGCAAGCGGCCTGGGTTTTCTCTTACTGCTCTCTACCTACACTGCTTGCAAGGTCTTTTTGTCATGTCCCCTGTTCTCCATCCTACATGAAAAGTTACTGGCAAATGCAGTTATCATTTGGTTATCACCTTTGCCCTCCTCAGTCCTACAAGTAGTTCTCTCCTCCCTTTGGTATTTTTATATTGTACGTAGAGTATGGTACAGCATATGCAGGGCCATCCCTAGGGGGGTGCAGGGCCCGGGACATAGGCGTCGAATTTCTATCTGCCGCGGGGAGCTTCCCTCAGCCCCATCCCCACTCCACCCCTTCCCCAAGGCCCCACCCCCACCTCGCCTCTTCCCACCCCCGCCCCACCTCTTTTGCACCGTTCCACCCTCTCCCCAAAGTGCGCTGCGCCCTCGCTCCTCTCCCCTCCCCCGCAGCGCCTCCAGTCGTGGCGAAATGGGAGGGAGGGGGAGGCACTGATCGGCAGGGCCTGCGGGACAGGAAGCACTGGGAGGAGAGGAAGGTTGGGGGGGAGCTCCTCCTTGCCCCCCGCCTTTCCCCCACCTCACCTCCCCACCCACCTCCTAACCAAGCGTGTGCCCCCCCAAAGCGCAGGGCCCGAGGGTGATCGCCTAGGGATGGCTGTACCCTAGGGATGGCTCTGGGCATATGTGAGGTTCCTATTTCAGGAACACTTCATTATTTTTATTCCAATAACATCCAGAATATGCTAAGCACTATTCACACACACACACACACACACACACACACAAAACAGCCCATCTCCTGAAGAGTTTACCATCAAAGGCCCTGATCCTGAAAACATTTATGCACATTTAACTTTATGCACATGAGTAATCCCATTGAGTTCAATGGCACTACTCTCAGGAGTTAATGTAAGCATATGCGTAAGTGTTTACAGGTTCAGGGTCCATGATGGAAAGCAACACACTAAGGGGGAGGGAGAGAGAGAGACAATCAAAACTTTTTATATAAATGATAGTTTTAGAAGTTAAATATAAATAAGTGAATTGATGGTTCCTTAGTACAATGACCGCCTTGATAACTTTTTGCTTCTTAGTATATTGTGCCTAACACAATTTGTAAAGGCTTCTATTTTAAGATGGGAAAGAAAAAATTGATGACAGACATGTTCATCTTTAATTGCAGTGATTGCAAACTGCTACCCATAAAATCCTTCTGCTATTAAGCACTATACTGTAAACACTAAGGCCTTGTCTACACTGGCAAGTTACTGCGCAGTAAAGCAGCTTTCTGCGGTGTAACTCCCGAGGTGTACACACTGCCAAGCCACTTAGTGCGCAGAAACTCCTCAGTTGCAGCATTGCAAAAAAAACCACCTCAACAAGAGTTGGAATTCTTAAAGCACAGAGACTCCAGCGCTGTATTGGCTGTGTAAACACATTACAGTGCAGAAAGCACTCAACTGGCCTCCATAATCCCTCAAGTGGCTGCTCTGCAGAGAGCTGGGGAGGGAGGCAGGGGCTGATGTCGGGGGTTCCCTCTACCCCTGCCTCAGGACTGGTTGCTTCCTGCCACTGTCTGAACTTACAAGACAGCATGCTGAGACACTCTCTGTCCCCCAAAACACACTGTCTCTCCCACCCCTCCACACACACACACACACACACACACACACATACACAGACACACACAGACACACACACACCTCTCTGTCACACACACTTCTCCCCCCTCCCCACTTCAGTTGAAAAGCAGCTGGAAATGTAGTAGGATGCACATGGAAAATGGAATTGGGAAACCTGCATCATGTGATGCTGTGCCTGCCCCATGAGGCATTGCAAACCCTTCCCAAAGCACCTTGCGGCCAGTGGGATAGCTACCACAATGCACTGCTCTCTTTGCCGTTGCAAGAGCTGCTAATGTGGATGCACTCCAGCGTCACAAGAAGCACAGTGTGGACATGCAACAGCGTTTTAATTCCAGCGGTTTAATAAAAGTGGTATAACTTGTTGCGCAGAAACTTGCCAGTGCAGACAAACCCTAAAAAAAAACCCCACAAGATGAAAAACCCTTACCTGGTTTGCAAATACCTGATATTTTGCTTAACAATATGTGAATCTTTTCATCATTCAAGTCATGTAGAATTAGTGAAAGGATGTAAAGATCTGCTTCTGGAAGATTATCTTTGAAGAAGTCACCTGTTAGAAAATGTATATTTGGTATGATACAATTCTATAAAGCAAAGTGAAAGATATTTAGGGGAATATGTATGTTTATTTATAGTTGGATGTAGTTTAGTGATGCAGAACATGCAAGGTAAGATAATTTCAGTGTCAGTTTAGTTTTAATGTACATTTGATTTTGAACTTTCTTCTGCTCCAATTAGCAAGTCCATGAAAAGTTTTAGAAACAAGGAGGGGAACCAGAGCTTGCATCCTAAAAAACCAGGGAGCCAGTAGAGGTGATGGGGACAGGTTCTTCTGTATGCAACTTCCTACATTTGCTGGAATTCAGAACTCAGAACTGGTGAGCCAAAGTAAAGGAAGTTTCAATAGTTAAGAAGACATGAAGTCATGAATAAAGACTTCAGCACTGGTTATGCACTGTGCTACACATCTAATATTTTGATTTGCAGTTACAGAAGACATGGTGAGAGAAGGACAATTCATGTCAAGAATACTGTAAAGTTTATGAACCGTGTAGAAGCCTGAGTCAAGAAGTGAAATGGAATTGTGATGGTAATGGAAGTATCCTCAAGCAAGTTAATACGGCATACACAGGAGGAGTGTCCAGTCAGGCCCCTCACTGGTGTCACTTAAGCCATGTCTCCTCAGTCCACCACTATTTTCCACTCTCACCCAGTCTCTTTTTACCCTGCTGTCTTATGAGGAAATGAAGGAACATGCAAGGACCCAAGACTTTCACTCAACATGGAGGATTCTGCCTTGTGCTTAACCTTGTTTGCCCCCAGACATAGCTTCTGCTTACACTTTCGCTGGAGCAGACCAGTGTGTTCTGTCCATGCTGCACAGTGAACCAGGATTGGCAGCCTAATAGTTAGTTACCTGCTGTGAACATCACTGGAGTTATGTGCTGTCCTGAAGGCTGAAAGCAAGAGACATTTGCAATGACGTCTGGAAGGTCAAATACAGTTACCTTTAGGATTGGGTATTTTTGTACTAGTTCATGGGCCAGAACTCCAGTGCAACCTGTAGTAAGTAAAAAATAACTAAATGAACCTTTTCCTTTGTATCTGCAGACATTTTAAAAGTTCATATTGTGCCTTACCCGACTACAACAGCACTAAGTTAAGGATGGGGTGGCCAAGAGACTCTACAGGGGACCTGGGAGCTAGTGTTGCCTCGTGGGCACAGGTCTGGAGTCTGACTAAGGAGGACTAGGTTCTATTCTTGGCTTTACCACTAGCCTGCTGGATCTATGTGGGCAAGTCACTTACTGACTCTGTGCCTCAGTTTCCCCGAGATTAATGACATTGACCTCCTATGTAATCTATGGATGCAGAGCTAGGCATTATTATTACTGCAAGGTAATTCTTGTATAGTTTGAATAGTGCTCCTGTTGGGGGGCACAGGATGCAAGGAAAGGAGTAGGAGCTCCAAGCTCTGTGGAGGTTCACTGGTAAAAGCAGTTTCAACTATGGAGTGTGCTGGTCCCTATGTGCTGTCCATCCTCCCACCCCCTGGGCAGCACAATTCTCTCAGGAGCTCTCTTTTACGCAGTCTTTTGCCTGCATAATACACCCTCTCTGTGGAGGTGCAGGCAGAGCTAGCAATAGCATTAACTCCATGCTGATTCCTACAGACAGTGTGCCCTGGAGAATGGCGGTTCTCCAATTGGATCCCTTTGAGGACTGGAATTGGAACATTGCAGTGCTAAACTACAAAACAATACCAAATACTTGTGGGAGCATCTTGGATTTTTATCCAATTAGAGATTTTATGTCTGAAAGTTTTTAAATTTTCTAAATTCAATTACAATTTTAACTCTAATCCAGGGATCGGCAACCTTTGGCACGCGGCCCACCAGGCCGGGCCGGTTTGTTTACCTGCCGCATCTGTAGGTTCGGCCAATCGCGGCTCTCACTGGCCGCGGTTCGCCACTTCAGGCCAATGGGGGCTGTGGGAAGTGGCGGCCAGCACATCCCTTGGCCCGCGCCGCTTCCCACAGCTCCCATTGGCCTGGAGCGGTGAACTGCGGCCAGTGGGAGCCGCAGTCGGCCAAATCTGCAGATGCGGCAGGTAAGCAAACTGGCCCGGCCCGCCAGGCTGCTTACCCTGGCATGCCGTGTGCCAAAGGTTGCCGATCCCTGCTTTAATCAGTTTAATATTTAGCACTTCCATAGTGCTTTTCCAAGTTCTTTACACAGGTGGATAAGCATTTTACAAGTGACCAAGGTCAAGATTTTCAATAGTGATTAGTGATTTTGGGTGTCCAATATAAGACACCTGAAAGGGCCCTGGATTTCAGAAAATGCTCTGTAAACCCTCTGTAAAACAGGCCCCTTTAAAATAACTCAAGTTTCGCACCAAAAATAGAGGCATCCAAACATCAATCATTTCTGAAAATCTTGACATAATTAACATGTGAAGATCACAAAGTAAGACAATGGCAGAACTAGAAATGGAATTCCCAGTCCCAGCTACTGAACCACATTGCTTCTCCTGGGGGGAAAACCCCTCCCCCACTTAACAGCCATACTCAAAGTAAATGAACAGTATTTTAAGCTAGTGTACTTCCATTTAACTTCATTTTAGCTTTCTATCAAAGCTAATAACAGCAGAAAATTTACCAGTTAGAGAGCAACAATTGTAATTTTTTATTAGATTTTCTTAAAACTATTATGTAAGTATATTTCATTAATTTGTATAAAAGTCAGTCTAGTAGCAATACCTCCCAAATCACAGACAGATCTAAACGGTGAAAGATCAAAAGCTGTTGCCACGTCTCTTGCTGTCAATTTGGCAATGTTATGCATGGCAGTCATGAAACGCTGCTTTGCCTCCACACTGTGATAACAGGAATCCTTAAAAACAGAATACAAAGATTTTATTTATGCACTTAATTTATTGTGATTTAAACAACTGAAAAGATGCCTATCCAAGGGTCTCGGTGCTCTACCACACCATTAATACCATAACTCAATCTATGGTATTTGCCACTGTTGTTGTAGCTGCATTGGTCCCAGAATATGAGAGTGACAAGGTGGGTGAGGTAATATCTTTTATCGGACTAAGTTTTGTAGGTGAAAGGGACAAGCCTTCAAGTTACACAGAGCTCTTTTTCAGGTCAGGGAAATGTATGCAGAGTGTCACAGCTAAATACAAGATTGTATTTAGATTGGAACAGATTGTTTAGCAAAAGTAGTTAACACATTTCTGGTCATAGATTTCCATCACAACTTCAGCAACCACCACCCATCCATCAAACTCTCTAGAACATTCCTGCACCTGCATCAACTTGGACACCACGATCAGCTTCAACAATGGAACCCTACAGACAGCAACACACAAGAAACCCACGATCACTGCACTTACCTTCACAGATCCAGTAATCACCTCAAACACACCAAGAAATTGGTTATCTACAGCCAGGTACTCAGATACCACAGAATGTGCTCCGAGGAGAAAGTCCGGGATACATACCTTAACACACTTAAGGATGCCTTCACCAAATAATGACATTCCACCAGGGAAGTAGATTGCATCATAGAAGAGGCCACCCAAATACCCTAAAAGAGCCTGCTTCAATACAGAAGTAAAAAAAGCCTCTAGCCTCACACCCCTAGTTCTCACCTATCACCACACACTGGAACTCATAGGGGGTATCAATTATAGCCCACACTAAACATCAGAAACAAGCTCCCCATACACCAGTACCCACCAACTCAAAGTGGCAACAGACTCTTCCAGAACAACAGGTGTAAAACCTGCAGCCATACCTCCATTGCTACGATGATCAATACCCCCACAACACACCTTTCAACATCCATGGGTCCTACACATGCCTATCACAATATGTGGTTTACCTCAACCAGTGCACTAAATGCCCCAACAACAACCAGACAATCACCAACTCTCAAATGAACTCACACAGAAAAAAGCCAAAAACACCTTAACACCAGTGGGTGAACACTTTTCACAGAACAAATCACTCCATATCTGACTTCTCAGTCCTTATCCTCAAAAGGGACCTGCATAACACCTTGAAAAACATGAGCCTGGGAGCTTAAATTCATAACTTTGCTATACCTAAAAAATCATTGTCTTAATCATCGTCATTGGCTTATTACAATTTGTAACCCCCCTTTTTTGTCATATGACTGCAGAGGTGTTAACTGTTCACTTCACTTTGAATGGTCTCTTATAATAGATTGTTTAGCTTAAGTAGTTAACATCTGTTACATGTTGTATTTAGCTGTGACACACTGAGTACCTTTCCCAGACCTGAAGAAGAGCTCAGTGTAGCTCGAAAGCTTCTTTCTTTCACTAACTGAAGTTGTCCAATAAAAGATATTACCTCACCCAGCCGGTCTCTCTAATAACTCAATCTAAGCAGATTTTAAATGATCAATTCAATAGGAACTAGCCGCCAGCCATTTACAAGTCCTTTCCTCCCCTTCATCATTGTGGGAAGCATACCCTCAGCCCACTCTAAAAACCTGATCAAACAAATTTTTTTTCCAGCATGCTAGGAAGGTTACCAAATGCCGATTATTTTGGACCAAGCTCCAGAGTTCTGGAGATCTTCCAAAAAACGACCTGCCAACTGCCCCCTCTTTTATAACGATGGGAATCCAGCTTGAGCACCCCTGCTGGCTGGAGCCAGGGCAGTATGGCACAGAGAAAGTGGCAATCCATCAGGGGATAACAAAATGCTTTCTTTAACCAGTTATACCTGTGGCATATGCATTTATATAATAATTAAGCTCCATTCAAGAGAGCTAGGGGTCCGTTTATACTGTAAACTTATTTTGAGAGAAAGGAGTGAATCTTTGCTTCTAAATTGTTTTTGGGTTGTGTTTTTTCCTGCTATGTTTCCTAATTGTTTTCATTGAATGCTGACATTTATTTATATCTATAATTCTTTGTCAGCAGGAACTTCTTAGCAGGCATTATGTAACTGGAAGTTATATAAAGAAAAGAAATGGCTTCTTAACAGATTGCTTTCCTGGGCTCCAGCAGTGATTTTCAGTGCAGAGCAGAGTATATTTTTGTATTAATCTGTAATTTCAGAGAGGCTAACTGGCTGAGCGAAAGGAGGGAGAAAAAAATGGACCCATTTGAAGAAGCGAGTGTGTTCCACCCTCTCAACTGAGAAGAGACACAGAGAAAAGATAGTAGTGTAGATGGAAGTAGACTACTGATCATGCTAGAGCAGTGTTTCTCAAACTGGGGTCGCCGCTTGCGTAGGGAAAGCCCCTGGCAGGCCGGACCGGTTTGTTTACCTGCCCCATCCGATCGCAGCTCCCACTGGCCGCAGTTCACCGCTGCAGGCCAATGGG
>NC_048298.1:224547078-224586566 GCF_013100865.1 Trachemys scripta elegans | reverse complement strand
ATAGCTGATGGAATGTTTGGATAATGCACAGTCCACTTTTTCTTCTTTGACACACCTTTCCCAACTGGAGGCACCATGCAGAAGTAACAATTGCTGGTATGATCTGTTGGCTCTCTCCAAATCATTGGCACTGCAAAAGGCACAGATTTCCTTTTCCTGTTCAACCACTGGTGAAAATTTGTTGCACAAGTGTTGTAGCATATGTGTGGGGCCCACCTCTTGTCCTGATCTCCAATTTTGCAGCCAAAATAAAGGTGATAGGCTTTCTTAACCATAGTGGTTATACTGCGCTTTTGTGATGCAAAAGTCACTTCACAACAAATATAGCAGAAGTTATCTGCACTGTTCACACAAGTACGAGGCATCTCTGCTCACTTTGGCTAAACAGAAATGTGTCCCTTTGCAAAATCAAACACTGACAAATAAGGGAGCACGACACTGTATGATTTCTAGACCTGATATAAGGCAATTTGTTCAGCAGAGTGATGGAAGCTTCGTTATGATTGCATCATCCATGACTTCTAGGAATAACATGATGCGATTCATATCATGTATGACGCAATACCAGCTTCAGATTGCATCATTCATTGTTTTGCCTAAAAAGCAAGTACTGTCCAAACCCAGTCATAGATTTATTCATAGATCCAGTCAAAGATGCATTTTAGTCATTTCTGGTTTAAATTGAGATCCCTTCCCTTTATAACTCATTTATCCTCTGCCATTCCCAAGTCAAGGGTCGTATATACTGACCCAATAGCATATCTTGAAAACTAGAGCCAATCAACAATTTTAAGCATCATTTTCGTTCTCAGTGACCCAGAATTAGTAAAGTTTGACTACATTTATTTCAGAAGCATTTTGGCTGTAGAGCAGTGTAATCTGTGTGATGACATGCTCAATCTACAATTCTCATTAGTCAATTTTTCTGGGCCCTATGGTTTTTCCAACTTGATAATGATTTCCTGTTCTTCAGTGCACAAGTAGCATAAAGACAAAATAAGGACCAGAGTCTGCATTACCTGAAACAAGTCCTCTGTTTCCTTTCCAAAAGCCTGATGGGTCTGCATGGTCCCCTCTTTGACAGCAGCCTCCAGGTGTGTAAAGAGATGCCAAAGGCGGTCATTACAGTGGATAATGTAGCCATGAAGTGAATATTCTCTGTCTGACACGAGATATGTGTTCGCTGAATCTGTATTACTGTAACCTTAAGGGGTGAAAAAAAACATGTTAACTAGTTTTTTGCAGTGTTGTAGCAGCAGCCATGTAACTAGTGACTAGTTTTGCTATACAAATGAGTATAATTTTCAGTTAAATGTTTGCAGTAAGATTCTCCTCTGGTGTAGTATGGACAGCTCCACTGATTCCAGCAGATTTACACCAGCTGAATACCTGCCTCTTGATCTGCAACGTGTTTAATTAAAAAAAAAAAAATCAAATTACATTTGCTTTGTTCAGTCTGTAGACACTGTCCAGTTGATTTGCATAGCCATACGTTATCTACATCACAGCAAGTTCAACACAAAACAGCAATTTGCAGTTAAGATACCAAAGAATAGATTTAGATGTTCTTTCTTTTCATGTTACAGATGTGACACAAACCAGAAGTTATTACTGAGAAAAGCCCACCTCCCTGCTCGTAATGTGTCTCAGTGATTGTGAAATTAAAAGTGCTCTCTTATTTTAATTGGATTTTAAAAGCCAATAAGTAATGTGTATTAGTAGTAGTAGTGGTGAATATTTATTTTATGAAAGACTCAAAGGCCCCAATCAGGATTGGAGTGTCACTGTACTAGGTGCTGTACAAGCATAGGGTATGTCTATCCTACAAACCTAAGTTGACCTATATTAGATCAATTTACAGCCACTGCAGTAATTACTGTGGTGGTGCATGTCCACACTACCGTCCTTGGATCAGCGGTGTGCTGCCACACAGGCTCCCGGAAGCAGGAGAAGCCACCCAGGGATTCTCCCCATTCCCTGTGATACACTTGCCTTTGAATCTTATTCCTCTCCTTTCCCCACTGTTCTTAATTCATATGCATTTAAGCCTCTCTCGATCTGCATTCTCCCTTTAGGGCTTTTGTTCTTAACAAAAACAGTTGGTAAGTTGCTCCAGGGTTTCCTTTGCTAGGCACCTTTTCATCATCTTTAAAAGGTTTATTACTAAGTGATGTGTATCTGGGAGCTTAAAATTATGTAGTGCAGATTGAAAAGGGAAGGCCGAGCTTCTTAATTGTTCCATCACCTGTTTGTATCTTAAAATATTGGCAATTAAAAGTTGCAATAGTTGACTGTTGTCCAGTTTCAGTGCCACATTCTGAAAGTCTTCTCTCCGTCACATCCATGGCTACACTACTGCAATCAGTGGTTCTGCACTAATGTAAACTCAGGGCAAAATTTGTCCCTTGTTGTTTGGCCCACACTGAGACAGCAGCAGGAAGGAGCAGAGGCAGCCAAAGCAGGAACTGCTGCACTGGGGCAAAGGGAGTGAGGGTGGTAAAATGCAACACAGCCAGGGCCATCCCTCCTCCCAATATCCTCCTGGATCCAGAACTGTGCAGAGGAAACCTCTCCTCCCTCTTCTGGGAGCAAATGGCTTTGGAGGAAAGCTGCAGAGTGAAGCCAGCCAGACACCCCAGCTGGCAGGGGCAGAAGCAGCCACAGCAGGGATCTCTGGACATCCAGAGGATGGTTCTACATTTTGACTTGACTGTCTATGCCCTGTGCTGACTGGGTGTTTACTCTAACATGGCCTCTCCTCCTCCCCCTCCCTAACAGTCTATTCACCTCAACTTCACTCCACACTTGCCTCTCTTCTCCTCTGCTCCATCCCCTAAGCTCCCCTTCCCTTTTCCACTGAGCTGATCCCCTCAGCTCAATGACCCATTGGCTTGGGGGAACTTTGATCCCCTTCCAACTAAACCTACACACCCCTCCAAAAAAGTCATGGAACTAACATGCCATTTGCTGCCTTCACATAGCTTGTTGTTAGACCCCCTATACTGTGTCTGTCTTATTTGTTTAGATTTCAAGTGCTTTGAGGTTACTTCTCTGTGTTTGCACAGCACAATGAGGCCCTGATCTTCAATGGTTCATAAGCAGTACCATAATAAGAATGATTAATAATAATACTTAATAATTAATAATAGTTTAATTTGACAAGGACTAGTAATGGAAGTTTCCTGTACAGCCCCAGTGAACAGTGGACAATAATATATTAGAAGTTCCTTCTTCCATCTCTCCCGGTCCCCCTACACGTGAATTGTTTTACAGTAAAAGTCACCTTGATGGGTTTTCTCCAGCAATCCAAGAGAAGCACAAGCATCGAGCAGTCTTTCTGTTCCACACACAGAGGCTTCTATCTTATTGGCAACATCCACAGCCTTCAGTATACATTTATCTTTCAGAAGATCAAACACTTTCAGTTTAGAGGCCACAAACAAAGCCTGTATATATGAAATATGCATTAGTGAGTTAAATTAAAAATTACTACAACTAAAAAAATAACACACGCTTGTTTTAAAACAAAAGTATAAACATTCTGGAAAGCTTTCCAGAGGTATGAATTAAGTTCAGACTATAGTAGTTGTGTGAAGGCAAAACTATGCCATAAAGAACTTAAGAACTGCTTGAGTCTGTTGAATTTTTTTCTGCAAAAAATTTCAGTTCAGCCCTGTTACTTCTAGGACAGTTTGTTCCTGGCATCAAATGAGAGATGTCAGCATCTTTGCCATGGTAACAATGTTAGGTGGGAAAAAAATTACTGGTTAAAGCTTGAAAGAACCTGGTTTTGTGCCTTAGACTCTTATTCATCAGGATACTTAAGCACATGACTAGATTTAAGCATGCTTCATAAGGTCAGCATGTGTTTAAGTATGCTTTGGAATTGGGGCCATAGAGAAAACACATCAAATCTAATTTGAGTTGATTTTCCTAAGAAAATAATTTGAAATTTCTTCAAAATGTACTTTTTTATTTTAATAGCTATAATTCATTCCATACTAATTTTCTAAAAACAAAACAAAAACAACAAAAAACCACAAGCACATATAGCTGTGTGCCTTGAACACCTTAACTAAACTTATACAGTACATGATTGTATTGGAGAGGAATTTTCATATTATGCAACAATATGCACCTTCATAGCTGAGATTAGGTTGCAATACTGTTCCTTCAATTAATAGTGTTTCTGAGGAACTATAAAAGAAAAAAAAAATCAACATAGAGTGGAGAGGGAAGAAAAGAGTTGAAACTGTTAAAAATCAGATGGAAAAATTGCAGCTGAAATTTAGGGGTTTCATATTTGTGATTTTTATATTTAAAATGTTTGCTATTTTGGGGGTGAAGGTGGGATATACAATTGAGATGGTCTCCAAGATGCCACAAAAATTAACATGCCTGCCTAAATTTAACAATATGATTCTTGTTGTTAATGCATGTTCCAAATCATTACTGCATTCAGAAATGTACACTGTTTTGTAAAAAATGTTATTAGGTTTAACCAGAGAGAGGGGAATGTTCTAGTGAGCACAGCAGGTGTTTAAACAGTTTCTTTGTAGTAGTGGAAGATGATTAATGGCCAGCTCAAGGCCTCTGAGTTGTAAGTCAGCACTGAAAATTAGGTCATTGGCATAATGTTAGCAAATAGAGATGGTATTTATATCATAATAGCACCCAAAGGTCCCATTCAAGATGTGTTGGGTCCTGTATAGCTACAGAGGAACCAAACCAAACCAAATTTAAGCCTGAACTTTCATTGACCTCACTGAGTGCAGGACCAAGCAAAAAGTTCCTGGGCATCATTTTAATAAAGATGATTATTAGGTTTTTCTTGCTTGTAGTTGATTTTAGCCTGCATTGTGAGGGCTCTGAACCCACGTAAAGGTCAATTTAAATTGAATTTAATTACAGTTTAGCTGTTAGTTTTCATTGTACTTTCAGTCTTCAAAGCATTTTACAAACTAACTAGCTTCACAACATTGTCTCCATTTTACAGAAGGGGCAGTGCAGGCAGACATAGGATGAGATTTGCCCAAGGTCACAGAGTAAGTGTCAAAATTGGGATTAGAATTTAACAATCCAATCCTGTGCCCACTGAAGTCAACAGCAGCCTCCCATTATCTTCAGTGGGGCCAGGATTTCACCCTAGGAGTTTCTGGTTCAGAGTTTTGTGAAGAGATCACATATCTCTCGGTTTCTAATTAGAATACTTGGCCTTTATTTCATCTTCTCTTTCTTCACTGCTGTCACCTTTTCTTTTGCTGCACTAGTCTGGCTCTGAATAGGAAACCTGGCAGTGATTCAAAATTATCCATTAGTTGGTTTCCAGGCACAGTTGACTGGTAGAGTGCATATGAATATTAGCTTCTATGCACATGTCTTCATGAAGGTCCAACACAAGCTACTGCATTGTGATCATCAGCTACAGCCCTGGTTCACATACAAGAGATTCTTAGAGAAGTATTTCAGTGAAAAGTAGAGATAAAACACAAAAACTGAGCAATCAAGAGAAGGCGGTTCTTACAGGAACCTATAATACAAATACATGAAAGGATAAAGGATTGAGGTAGAGCACAATAGACATTACATATACATATATATAAAAATATGTATTTTAAATGGGGGCATTTTGAAGTGTTTCCTCTGCAGAAGTTAACAGGGAGCATTCACTAAAAAAAAGTTATGTAGAAAGTTCAATTGCCCTCTGAAGTGTTATTGTGCCAAACATGGAGGTTAAATTCAAATATTACAATGAAAAAGGATTTTAATATTTACTTCAAGTGCAAATCTCAACACAGCCTTAGGAGAAGAGTCACTATGGACATATATTTCTCTCACCATTTATGTTGTTTTAGATAATATTTCTGATTACTCTGAAATAAATGCTACTTTGTGAATGGTCTTACATCCTTTCTCAATAAATGTTACAAGTACATATAGTATTTTAACAGTTATGTAATCAGCTCTTTCCTCTTATATACATGTCCCTGTCCCATCGGGATCCTTGCCCCTCCTCTCTCCCACCTTTGTTCCCCCACTTTCTGAAATCAATAGGAGATACTGGTGCTCAGCATGTATTAGGATCAGATCTGAAGTAAAATGCACTAGCGAATTTATTCAGTGGCATTCTAGGTCTATGTTTCAGTGGGGCATTGCCACTTGCTTTAAATCTAAGGATGCTCATTATTAAGGGCACTTCTTAAGATGTCCCTCCATGCTGCTGCCTAAGTTCCCTTTAAGCTGCGCGGCCACGCAGCAACCTATTCAGTGCCATGCAGGCTCTCAGGGCCAGCCCTGGACCTGCCATGGCCCGGAGGAGAGGCGCCCCTCCCCAGCCCAGTCCAGGACCTGCCATGGCCAGGGGCAGAACCGCCCCTCCCCCGGCCCGGGAGAGAGGTGGCCATCCCCCAGCCCCAGCCCAGCCCTAGACCTGCTGCGGCCAGGGGGCGAGGCGCCTCTCCCTGGGCCCAACCCAGCCCTGGCCCGGAGGCGCCTCTTCCACCCAGCCGAGGTGCTGCTGCGGGGGGAGAGAGCTGTGGGGAGTCACACATCACCTCCATATTGGGTGCACATAACAAAATTCATTCTGCATATGCGTGGGAAAAATTAGAGGGAACATTGGCTGCTGCTTTGGAATGCAATAACAAAACATGCACAGACAGTATTTGCATCACTAAAAGGTACTTTTCAAAATGCCCCTAGGCATTCTGCTGCCCTTGCTAGCCCAGGGCAGTCAATCCCTGACGCTACTGTTGTTTTGGAGCCTCTTACTGGAATGTGCGCTGGTACGACAGCCTGGGTCACTGGTGCAGCTGCTGAAAGATGCCATTCTCTTGCATAACACACACAGAATCAGAATGAATATTAAAGTAAAATAAATACATTTGATCATTTGTTTGAATGGGGCTGTTCCCCATACACATGCACAGTAGTACTGCTTTATTGTTAGAACCTCCAAACTACACAGAAATGTTTAAAAATACAAATTTGATTTGTATTAGCTCACCAGTGCAGAGAAGATTAAATCAAGGAGCGGTATTTTTATTTTTTTACCTTTGAAGCTCTGAAGCCATCCATAAGTTCTACAATTTTTGTTGGGAATTTAGCTGGATATTCCATCACTCCACTCTTATTTTCCACAGCCACTGTACAAACAGGCTTGATGCTACCACTCTTTACTGGTGTATGAATGGCTCCTGAGAGGGGCACCCCATTCCTCTCTAATTTGTTAGCACTTTTATGCTGCACGGGATTTGAAGAGTCACTCTCTCCATCACTGAGGTTCTCAAAAGTCTCGACAGAGGGGATAGAGTCATGCTTGACATGCTGTATGGTATGTTTGAGGGGTGGATAATACAACTCCGCTAACTTTTTGCAGAAGTGATTCAGAGGAAAGCCCACCACGTTCAAGAAGTCTCCATGAACATATTCCACTAACATTCCACCAAGGGCCTGGATTCCATAACCACCAGCTTTGTCCCTGCGGGGGGAAAAATACAGACATTTAGTTAAGACAATGGTTAAGAGTGAATGTGGGGATGGAGGAAAGGGGTAACCACTTAGTACTGATTGTAAATCCAGGCGTATGAACATGTTTTATAAGAATGGAAATGGCAGAACTTTGCCTTGATTGAACTAGTGTGTTAAAGCTAGAGATGGATTAAACTAACTTGTGACGGTCCTGGTTCAACACTGCAGCTTTGGAATCACAACAGTAATGCTTGCTCTTTCACTACATAACACTAGATAATTGAGTTCAAATGAGAAAGCCATCGTTACCCCCAATCCATATTCAACCCTGGTGTAACTGTCAGGGCCGGTGCAAGGATATTTTGCGCCCTAGGCAAAACTTCCACCTTGCGCCCCGCCCATCGGTTCATTGAGGGGCAAATCCCAAGGGCCAGCCTGCTCAGGAGCCAACCATGCCCAGGGGTGCTCCCCAGACCAGGTTCCCCCCTCCCTGCCCCCTGAACTCCCCTGGAGGGTGCATAACCCTCCCGTGAGCCCTCCCCTCCCCACCCCGGCGGCTTCCGCCCCGAGTCCACTCATTGGCTTTGCTGGGCTTGGGCCACTGCAGCAGCTTGGCAGGGAGAAGCCACCTTCTGGAGGCACCGGAGAGCCAGAGCGTCAGCTTGCGGCAGCGGTGAGCCCCAGCCATGGAGAAGTCCGCGTGGCACAGGGGGGCAGCAGTCCTGCAAAGCGCTGCTAGTGGGGAGCAGCCGCACCCCTGACCCCTCCTGCTCAGGCTGCGGCCAGTGCCCCCCCCGGGGGCTCCTGCAGTGGACGCATGCGGGAAGAGGACCCCATGTGTCCCCCGGCTCCTCCCTCACCGCGCTCAGGCTCTGCGGCTCCCGGGAGTGTGAGCTGCTGCCGTTGCTGCCCCTCCCAGAGCAGACTCAGGGTCCTGCACCCCGGTAGTGGCTCACATGCCCGGGAGCCGCAGACCCCGAGCACAGCGAAGGGGGAGCTGAGGGGCGCACGGGGGCCTCTGCCTGCATGCACCTGCTGCAGCCTGCAGGAGCCCCTGGGGAGGGCGCCAGGTTGCAGCCTGGGCAGGAGGGGCAAGGGGCGTGGCTGCTCCCCGCTAGCAGCGCCGCCGCCTTTGCAGGGCTCCTGCCCCCCTGTGCCGCGCGGGCTCCTCCATGGCTGGGGCTCGCCGCCCCCGCAAGCCGACGCTCTGGCTCTCCGGTAGGCAGCTCCTCCCTGCCGAGCCAGGGCACCGCTTTTTGGCGCCCCCAGGGCCGTCCATAGGGCCCCATAAATCCTAAGTAGTATTATTAAACTGGTGCCCCTATGCCCGACGGCAGCCTGAGCTTGCAGCCTGGTGGAGGCGGAGGGACAAAGCAGAAAGAACAACAAGACGCCCGGCCCACCTCACGGTGGTGGAGAGGCACAGTTCCCCGCAGAGATCCCTGTACCCTCTCCCTCACGCAGAATGGACATGCAGAAGGTACCTAATTAAAAGCACTAAATTTGGGAATAAAAAATGTCAGTCACAGGTTTTTTGATATGCCCTGAAGTTTGTCAGACTTTTATTTGCAAAAACTTTGTAGTAAGGGTGAGTCAGCTGTTTTGCTGAATACAACCTTAAATATTATGGAATACATGATGCAGCTCTTCTCTGTTTTACATTTTCTTAATCAGTATTTCTAAGCTGATTTTATATTTTAAATGTACTCCTAAACCTTCATAAAGTAATCATTCCAGATTAATACATATTTAACTCACTGAAACAGACATTATTTTAAATTAATCAGTTACAGAGGTTTAGTGTGTTCATAACAATGTTCATTTCTTTTAGAAAAAGGAACACTAATTTACTGTAAAAAGAAGAACAGGAGTACTTGTGGCACCTTAGAGACTAACAAATTTATTAGAGCATAAGCTTTCGTGGACTACAGCCCACTTCTTCGGATGCATATAGAATGGAACATATATTGAGGATGTTAGGTCCAAGGAAAATGGAGTATAGAACAGGTTGTTTGGCCAGCTTAGCCAAAGTTAGGCTAACTGTAGTTGCTGGGCCATTCCTGTCTCTCTGTGAAACATGAGGACATGCTTGCTTGGGCTTCAAAGAATGAGATAAAGGGGGGGACCGTATTCTTGTACCAAATGTACTAGGAATGGTTTGTTTGGACATATGGAGACTTGCAGTCTCCACTCCCTGTTTCTGTTCTTAACTCCCTCCTTTCTCCTAGTTTCTGGTGCATGACAACAAAGCTCGTAAGAAGTTACTGAGGCATCACGAATTGTTTGTAGTGTCAAAGAAGATAGATATGCATGAATATTAGAAGCTTTCTAACTAATAAAGGGGGGTTGGGTTGCTTTAACTATGACGCGACGGAACTGTCTATATAATCTCACTAGTTATTGTAATCGGGGCTGGTTCTCTCTGGAGACGGGCCGCTCTCTATTGTTGTGTGCACTCTTCAATAAAGAGCTTGTATTGGACCTTGCTGGTGTTGCCTGTCTCTCACTCTGCGGTCAGACAACGAACCTTGCCGTCTGGGTTAAAAAGTCCCCGACAAGGAGATATATATACACACAATATATGTTCCATTCTATATGCATCCGAAGAAGTGGGCTGTAGTCCACGAAAGCTTATGCTCTAATAAATTTGTTAGTCTCTAAGGTGCCACAAGTACTCCTGTTCTTCTTTTTGCGGATACAGACTAACACGGCTGCTACTCTGAAACCTGTAATTTACTGTGTGTGATCTCCATAACAATACACATGTTTATGAAATTTCACCAACTTTAAAAAATATGTTTCCAAAGATTTTAGGCATAACAAAGGATTTTATATCTTATTAAGGTACTGATTTTGCTTAAAACTAGTTCATCAGATAGAGTTTCCCTTTCTTTACTTCTGACTTTGTTCAGCTATCTGGGAGCAAAGGGCTGTTGTCCGTTTAAGGGCTCTCTTCAATGGGGGTAGGGGGAGAGGGGGTGAAGGGAGAAATGGATGAACAGAAAGGACTGGAAGACTTTGGAAGTAAATTTTTTTACTATAGTAATTTAAAATGTGTATTTTAGATAAGGGAGGTCTTTTGAAGGATTTATTTAAAAAACCATATGTCTGAAGATCCAAGCATTTAAGACTAAAGATGATTGTGCATCTAAAAATCTATGCAAGGATTTTTTTAGAGATGTGATTTTATAATCTTCACCAACTCACTAATTAAATATTTTTAAAGCAAATTTTAAACTAAGATCCTGTAGACGGACATGTCCTGAGTAAATATGACAGTCATGCACAACTGTTTTTGTCAGTACATTCAGAAACTAACAGTATATACCTGGGGGTTGGCAAATGCCTGTTAAGTGGCTTCATTACCCCTTGAATGGCTCTTTAACAGTTTCAGTGTTGTGCTAATAGGTCTGGCAGGCTGGAGGCTTTTTCTCTTTTAACTACTAGATCCCCTTCCCAGGAAGACTCAGCCTGCAGGAAGGGTCAGAACAGGGATAGGAACACCAGAAGGGTGGACACTAAGACCCAGTGGGCGCCCCCAACCACTTGGCGTTCGCCTAGTGGTTGCACCGGCCCTGAACTCTGTAGAAATCAATGAGATCCTGGTCTAAGACTTTTTAGTAAGCAGACTAACCCTCCAGTAGAGTAATGCCATTCTGACTTTCACTAAGGTGACATGCATGAGCTATGTTGTGGCCACCCACAGCAAGCACATTATTTTGCTAGGGAAGATCTGATAAAAAGTCAGCACTGGAAGTCAGGAGAGAACCCCTTTCTAGCATTTTACTTCAATCCTCTCCCACTGCAAGAGGTGCTGTCAGACTTTCAACTACCAAGGTTTACCCTTGGCATAAATTCACTGATCAACAACATATGCAGCAATGCTCTTAGCCTAGTGCCTCACCATCTGCCTGTACGTAACTGCACACAATGCCACATATTATTACTTATCCACTGTTTCTATTTGTAGAGTGAAAGGTTATATGCACTGACATGAGTTAAAATTCCCTCCCACTGGTTTCCTAATAATTCCTCCAGTGCTAAGCTTCAAGGAATTGGTAAATATTTACACTTTACACACACATTCACAATGGCTTTTTTAGCTCTAGCAGTGAACTACCTTGTTGACATTTCAGACTAGATGAATTTACTGATATGTAGTGATCACAGACCTTTTTCTAAAGCAGTCTTTTAGGGTTATCAATTATGCAAGAGCAGCAGACTACATCAATTCACCTACATTGGATCTTGCAACTCAGAAGAATGCCCTGAGGACCTTGACTTTTTAACCACTGTTAAACATCCTCTTAAAAAAAAAAAAATGCAACTCACTAATGTCAGTGTTGTACCAAAACATGCTTCACTGACTGCCCTTGGATGTGATTCCTCCGGAGGTCAAGGGGAGCCATATGCACATCCAATACGTTCTACAAGCAATGAAAAGGGATGCAGTATTGGACTGGAGCCAAATGGCTAACACAGCTTTGACAGGTACAGAGAGGCAGCAGGTCAACTGTCTTTTCATACAGAGACCAGATCCAACTTCAGAAACTTGATGGGTTAAGCCAGGTTCCAAATGAAGTCTGGGTGCAAGGTTGATTTCAATAAAACTGTGCCTGCTTATGCAAGCTGTAACTTTGGCCTTTATTCTTTCAGAGTCTGGGGCTGAAATCCACAGGCTGTCCATGTGCCTATCTTTGCTATGGATTATAATTAAGCACAGGGTTTGAAAAATCCACTCTCCGGTGGTAGGTAGGAAGCTTTTCTTGGCAAGTGTGATGCTAGGACGAGAAAGTGCCATGGGTGCAAACTAAGCTTTCATTTAAGGAGTTAAATATCTAGCCCTAGTGGTTACAATGATAACTTTACAAATATGAACCAAGCAGTGCTGTACTCCAGGTGGAGAGACTGACAGTTTGCAATGGCTTTTTTTGGCTTTAGCATTGAACTATTTCTTATAAAGTTTGCTCATGATACCAAGCTGGGAGGGGCTGGAAGTGCATTGGAGGACAGGATTACAATTCAAAATGATCTTGATAAACTGGAGAAATGGTCTGAAATAAATAGGATGAAATTCAATAAGGACAAAATGCAAAGTATTACAATTAGGAAGGAACAATCAATCAGCTGAACACATACAAAATGGGAAATGACAGCCTAGGAAGGAGTACTGCGGAAAGGTTCTGGGGGGTATGGTAGATCACACACTAAATATAAGTCAACATGTACCACTTTTGCAAAAAAAAAAAAGCGAACGTCATTCTGGGATGTAGTATCAGAAATGTTGTAAGCCAGACATGAGAAGTAATTCTTCTACTCTACTCAGCACTGATAAGGCCTCAGCTGGAGTACAGTATCCAGTTCTGGGCACCACACTTCAGGAAAGATGTGAACAAATTGGAGCAAGTCCATAGGAGAGCAAGAAAAATGATAAAAGGTCTAGAACATATGATCTATGAAGAAAGATTGAAGAAATTGGGTTTGTTTAGTCTGGAGAAGAGAAGACTGGATGGGGAGGCAGAGACACATGATAACAGTCTTCAAGTACATAAAAGGTGATTATAAAGAGGAGGATGATAAATTAATCTCTTTAACCAGTGAGGACAAGACAAGAAGTAATGGGCTTAAATTGCAGCAAGAGAGATTTAGGTTGGACATCAAGAAAAACTTCCTAACTGTAAGGATGATAAGCACTGGAACAAATTACCTAGGCAAGTTGTGGGATCTGTCATTGGAGGTTTTTAAGAGCAGGTTAGATAAACACCTATCATGGATGGTCTAGATAATACATAGCCCTGCCTCAGTGCAGAGAACTGGACTAAGTGACCTATCGAGGTCCCTTCTAGGCCTACATTTCTATGATGCTTGTGCCTGTGTCACTGCTACTTAGAGCCTTCCCAAGTTGTAGTACTCTTGTTGGTTTAATTGCTGCTATTGAAAGCCCTGTGGAGGGCAATGAAATTGACAGAAATCATATTCATATTAATTTGCTGCTGCTTGGGAATTAAGAGCAGAAGCAGAGAATGGCACTAGAGCAGTGGTTCCCAAACTTTAACAACCTGTGAACCCCTTTCACTAAAATGTCAAGTCTCGCAAACCCCCTCCTAAAAATGAATATTTCCAGGGATTTTCTCCTTTACCTGAGTATAAATTATAGAAGCAGTGATCTTGGAAATATAAAATTTGTTTTTATGACAATGTTTATTACACACTATTTATTATTAATTATTATTTACCATTACAGTATTTTTATTACATTATTAAAACTGCAACACTCTTCCAAGATCTCACTTTCGTAGCTTGTATCACTCTGAATAAGGCTGTTATAAGACAAGACTCCTATGTTTCATCAAGGAGTATCAGATGTGAAACAGCACGAAGGTATTTAAGAAGCCAACTCAAAGAGATCCTCCTACACAAGCATTCAGGTCTTGAGTAGTCCAGGCAAACAACGCACGTTACAACAAAGCTTAAACTTTTTCTTGATAATAATTTTAAAAACAATACTAGCTGCCTATTTGATTTTAAAAACAGCAAAAAATATCCACCTCCCTTTCCATTTCTTATAAGGAGTCTTGAAGTTTAAATCTCCTCAGTGTGATAGATCTGCTTGCTTTGATCAGCTTACCTCCTGGAAGTCCAGGGGCTGCAGGCTGCTGGCCCCGTGCTGCCTGGGGTCCCCGGGGACAGCTCTGTCCACCATTAGGGTTTTTTTTCCCCTGAGAACCCCCTGTAACATTTAATGAACCCCCAGGGGTTCATGAACCCCAGTTTGGGAACCACTGCACTAGAACTATTCACTACCACTAGAGAAGAGATTTCAAAATAGAAGCTGGAGCAAGGGTGTAGCAGATAGGACCCCCTATGTAATGTCACAGAAGCCAGAAGGTATAGAATAGCTAAGGCCCAGCCCTTCCCCCCCAAAACCATTCAGACAGCTGGGGGAAGGAGATAGTAAAGTCACTCACAGCAGCTAGGAAGCTCCAGGGTGGGAAGAAGAGCAGGGGGGAAACCAAAGAGGGAGAGAACAGCGTTTTATTTTCTCCCCACCAGCAGCCAAAAGATTGGGAGGCTTCCTATTTGTCCACTACTTAGAGAGTGATATGAAAAAGTCCCTGTGGAGAATCCAGGGACAGACAGCTCCAGGAGCCATTTCAGCAACCTTTCCAGAAGTTTGGGAGGGAAGCTGGGCTCATCACCAACATGCTTCCCCAGGACAGTGCTTTCCACGTCATTTTTTATATCTGCTTCATGCTTGTAGATTTAGACCCTGGCTCAGAGAGGTCTAGTAAATATCAGAAGCCAATCTTTGATTAAGCCAATCTTTGTATTACAGGGTTGTTGGGGTTTTTTGTCCATCATGTCACCAGCAACTTGATGCAATCGTCAATAATACAGATGTCGCTTTGCTTTTTAGTATTCTGTGTAATGACTAAGTTGGCCACAACATCATGAAGCTGGACCCTCATAAGAAAAAGCTTCTTAGTTGGAGCATAAGTAATGTCCGAACAAGTTCTTCAGTAAAGGACTGCTTTAGCCTATATAAATAGACACAGGAAAAGATGGATGAATGAAAGACTTCCTCCTCCCAGGGCACCCGTTGGTTTGCATGTAATTTGTAGGTTGGTATCGTCAATTACTCCCACACCAACCCAGAGTAGATGCTTCCCCTCCTCTCAGGTATACAGTTTTCAGTCTGATCTGTCTCAGACAGGAGCAGAATAGTTTATGTGAACTTTTGACCCCCAGAAGCCCACCTGGATCTCTCGCTGTGAATTAACAAGAGTCTGGTAGCAGAAAGAACAGCTAACATGTGCTGTCCAATTCCTCCCAGCAGCAGTTCTGCTGCAGGTGTGCTTCAGCAATGCTCTCTCACTCTTCCAGAAGCCATAATCACAACACCTGGATTTTTCATTCTAAGCCTTAAATTCTATCTAAAAATCCAATACAGTAACTCCTCACTTAACATTGTAGTTACGTTTCTGAAAAATGCAACTTTAAGCAAAATGATGTTAAGCGAATCCAATTTCCCCATAAGAATTAATGTAAATGAGGGGGTTAGGTTCCAGGGAATTTTTTTTCACCAAGCTTGGTTGAGGTGGAGGAGTCAGAGGGTGGGATATTTCCTTTACTGCTAAATGATGAACTAGCAATTGGCTGAGCCCTTGAGGGTTAACTCTCTCACTTTACAAGGCAGCAGGAATGGAGGGAGATATGTGCATCCCCCTTTAAGTACACTGCCTTGTTAATTAGATCAGCTTGCTGCGACCGCAGCTGCTGCAAGCTCCCTCTGTCCTGAGCCCTGGTGTGTCCCCGCTGGTCTATGGAAGATGGGGTAAGCAGGGTGCAGGAGCAGGGGAGAGGGGGACACCCTGACATTAGCCCCCCTCTTCCTTCCCTCCCCACCACACAGCATGAGTCTCGGGGAGCAGCTCCAAGGCAGAGGGCAGGAGCAGCACATGGCAGTGGGAGGAGGGACACAGCTGAACTGCAGGCAGCTGCTGCACAGTGAACTTAGGGGAGCGGGAGCTGATAGGGTGAGCTGATATGGAGGCTGCCGGTCCACCCTGGTTCCAAGCCCCCACCAGCTAGCTGCAACGGGCTGCTCTTCCTGCAAGCAGTAGACAAAGCAGGCGGCTGCCAAAGGATGTTAGAAGGGAGCATTACACAACTTTAAACGAGCATGTTCCCTAATTGATCAGCAATGTAACAACGAAACAATGTTAACCGGGACAACTTTAAGTGAGGAGTTACTGTAGTTTGCCCCTCAAATCTCATCTTTCTCATCAGCGCATAGTCAAGGGAGATTAGTTCACTAAATCAGAGTTCCCAAAAGCATACTGGGAATTTCTCTGCTAATCTGTACTCTAAAAAAAATATATATTTTTTTCCCCCACACAGCCCAAGTGATCATCTTATTTTTTGTAACAAGTTGCTCCTGCCCTAGATTTAATTATTCCTGTTTGGGTCAAATTTACATTGGTTCCTCTTATCCTACTAAATGTGATTATATTATTAATTAAAAGCAAGGCCAATGTAACATGAGGGTTGAGGTTTTAAACATAAGACCGGAAATTAAGAGTTATGGAGCCAAATCTTCAGATCCAGCTGAGCTACGCTTATTGCAGCACCCTAGAGGACTGGGACAAATATAGCTCAAAATCACCTTTGCATTCTCCCAATCTCAGAGTCAGCTGGAGGCCAGCTCAGCTCCTAACACAAGCTCTGAGGCTGCACTAACTTACTTAGGCTAAAAGTAACAACCCCAGAGGGCACTCTGGAGACTTACCCTTTTACCTTCAACACAGCTCCTATGCTAGCAGAGGGCTGGAATAGATTGTGTAGACCTAGTTGTATAGAGCTGGTTCTACACAGTTTCCTGGGCATGGTATTGCAGAGGTAGCTGAAGGGGTGTGGCGCAGGGACCAATGATCTGGTCCATAGCTGGGTTTAGAGTATATGTAATATAATGGATTCAAAATCATGCAGTACTGGGCTATGTGACAGATCTGGCAATTCTTTTATAGATACATAATGTGTAAGCGCCATAGCTTCTTTAGATTTCTCACTTCCCAAGCCTTGGACTGATTAGTGCTAGTTAAATTTTATACAAACCCACCTGTCTCCATGAACACTCATGACATTCTAAGAATGCTGGCTAACTAGTGGAGGGTGTGGGGGGAGGGGAAGTGGAGGGAGAAGAAGAGGGAACATGGCAAACCTAATACAACTGAATTTTAATAAAGCATTTAAGTGTCTCCTGAAATCTTTCTGAAAACCTCATTCAAGTAGGCTTGGATAAAAGGGAGGACACACAAGGCCTGATACTGGTTGATGGACTGTAAAGACTAAGGATCTGTGCTAGGTTCAATTTTATTTAACATCTTGTCTCTCGAGGGAATGTTAATGGCATTCACAGATTAAAATGAATTTACAAATGTCAGCTGAATAAAACAAAATGGCCTAGTTGATTTAGAAATATGAAGGGTTATTCTCCAAATCAAGAAGGTTCATCTCTTATTTCCCTCCCACTTTTGACATTCTACAAGATGCCTCGTTGTGTGATATTCCATGTATCCAAAGATGGCTGGAAAAAGCTTTCTCCACAGCACAGCAATGCTGCTCTTTTCAGAGCTGTCAATAAGCCTATTACATTATTTAGAAGGTTCTCAGCACCAGAAAGACTTTTCAACCTCACACCACCAGAGGGTTCAGCCCATACTGACTTGGAGATGAAAGACTCCATTAGTCTCAAACTCTGATCCACTGCATGATTTTTAATGAGAACACCAAGAAAGCACTACCTGAATGGTATGACTTTCCCCAGAAGAATAAAAAACAAACAGATCACACTTTTGAGACAAAAAACTACCTCTAGTTAAAGTGCAATTGTTTAGGATTTTACTCAATCCATGTCAAAGTTAATTAATTACAATTTTGGTCGATGAACACAATAGTGTTGATGCAAGGTGTTTGACTTAGTACTGCGTGACATTTTGATTAAATATTTAGAATAATATAAAATGAACATGGAGCACATTAAAACAGATTAAAAGCTGGCTAACTGACAGATGTCAAAATGTAACTGTAAATGGGGAATCGTTATCAAGTAGGTGTGTTTGTAGTAGGGTTCCACAGAAATCAGTTCTTGGCCCTACACTCTAACATTTATATCAATGTCCTAGAAGAAAACATAAAACCATCACTCAAAGTTTGAAGATGACACAAAAATTGGGGGAGTGGTAAATAACAAAGAGGACAGTTCACCGATACAGAGTGATCTGGATTGTTTGGTAAGCTGAGCACAAGCAAATAATATTCATTTTAAATATGGTTAAATGTAAATGTATACATCTAGGAACAAAGAATGCAGGCCATGCTAACAGGGTGGGGGACTCTATCCTGGGAAGCCATGACACTGGAAAAGATTTGGAGGTTGTGGTGAATAATCAGCTGCCAAAAGGACTAATACAATCCTGAGATAGATGAACGGGAATCTCGAGTAGGAGCAGGGAGGTTATACTATTTGGCAATGGTGTAACCATTACTGGAATACTGTTTTCAGATTTGGTGTCCCCAATTCAAGAAGGATGTTGATAATTTAGAGAGGGTTCAGAGAAGAGGCATGAGAATTATTAAAGGAGTGGAAAACATGCCTTATAGTGATAGACTCAAGGAGCTCAATTTATTCAGCTTAACAAAGAGAAGGTTAAGAGGTGACTTGATTACAGTCTTTAAGTACCTAGATGGGGAATAAATATTTGATAATAGACTCTTCAGTCCAACACAAAACAGCAAAACATGAACCATGGTTTGGAAGTTGAAGCTAAACAAATTCAGACTGGAAATAAGATGCATGTTTTAATAGTAAGGGTAATCAACCATTGGAACGACTTACTAAGGGTTGTGGGTAGATTCTCCATCACTGGCAATTTTAAAATCAAGATTGGCTGTTTTTCTAGAAGATCTGCTCTAGGAATTATTTTGGGGAAGTTCTATGGCCTATATTACACAGGAGGTCAGACTGGATAATCACAGTGGTCCACTCTGGCCTTGGAATCTATGAATCATGACGAGTACAAATCCATATAACAGAAAAACTTTCATCTTTCTCTGTATCAATATAAACCTTCTATTGTATTTTTTTTAATTAGGTTTACAGTCTAGTGGGTTTTTTTTTATTACCTACCCCTCCCCAGTAGCACTGGCTAGAGTCAAACTAATATGGGAATACAGTTTGTCAATTTCCCCATGTAATTGGCACACCATAACCCTTACCTACAGTAACCCTATTAATTCCAGGCCTGCCTTCCACTGAAGGCAGTGCAGCCACTTCTGTATTGATTCTGTATGTGTTTGCATAGTTTTCCATAGAGATGAGAAGCTCTAACATTACAGTCCCTTCAGCAGCCCCTGCCCCATTATTTGTTTGGTAGAAGCTGTAGCTGTTAAAGACTCATCTCATAGATAAATCTAAGCAAAGACTCCTTCCAGCTCTCTGTATATCTTGATTAAGCTGTTAGTTCAACATGGACATTTATTAGTGCTGATTAATACACAACAAATGCAAGACAGAAAGTGTTTTCTCTGCTTTGTAAGAGTTCTGCTGTAGGTAGTGCACTCATAACTGGAACATGCAATGATAACTGGCTCTATATCCTCACTACTGTGAGCTGCTGCATGTCCTAAACACCAACTGACTTCAGTAGGAGTTGAAAGTGCCTCTCAGAATGCAGGACAGAGTTCAATGTAAGTGTAAGGATAAGCTAAGGCTCTTCCAACTTTCCATACTATATTCATATAGGGCCTAATTCTTTTCTCACTAACCATCTGTTTCATTGCTCACTGAAGTCAGTAGATGGGTTCCAATTATCTTCATTGGGATCAGGCAATAATTAAACCAAAACTGGGCCTAAAACAGAATACTTCACAATTCCATTGTGTCATCCATTGCCTGAGATTTCAGATTAAGGGGCTATTGAAAAAAAAGACTACTTGCAGTTTTTAAAAGGTTGGGTTCAGAGTTTCCACCCTGGGAATTCAAATCCTAGTCAATGTTGTGAAGCCAACATTAACTTCCTTTTTGTTTCACACAGCACATCAACGACTGCATATACACACGGCCAATTTCCCCCAAAGACATGGCATACTGCTTCCTTCGTATTTGAGGTCAACAATGTCTTAAGGCCTATACTCAAGTTAGATGTGCTGCCTTCAGCAGGCTACTTACATTGGTTCTCCACTGTGAATATATTCCCATAAAAGCTCCTCAGATAGTTCAGCAAATTTAACTTTTGTCTCTTCATAGAAATCAGTGACTTCAGTCTCCAGATGATTATCTACAACAAAAAAATCCAATTGTAAACAAAAAATTGTAACATGAAAGTAATGAGACTAAAGGATAAAATAAATCTGGATAAATGGTTTACCTTTTAAATACTCTGCAACTGACATTGTTCACCCAAGAAAACTTATACAGACAGACTTTTCATTCTATTTTAGGATTTAAAAGAGATTGCCTGTATTTAAAAGCGATGCTTTTAAGGTTAGTGGTCTCAAAAATCTGACCTACTTCCTTGCCTCCTTCATTCATGGACTTTGTCAGTGAAAGGTCCAGATTCCTGTATAGATATGCTACTCCTGGGGGGATTCTGCGTCACTGTGTTTGCGCAGAATTCATGGACCCTGCAGATTTCTTTGCTTCCCTGCAGAAAAAGGACTTCTGACGGGGAAGCAAAGGGAAGCTGCAAGAGAGGTCATGCGCCCCATCCCCAGCAATGCAGGCAGGTTGGTTTGGGCACCCAGAGCAACTGGTAGACACATACATCACCATGAAGAGGGGGCTGGGCACTCGTGCGTGAGAGAGAGACACTCTATCCCTCTCGCTCGCTATTGCAGCATGCTCGGCGTGGAGGGGCAGGGCTTTGGGGTGTTTCTGAAGAGGTAGACATGGGGCAGGCTCTGTTCCCTCAGGCAGAGCAGAATGCAGCAGCCTGTCTGCTTAGTGAATTGTTCCCATTGTTCTTAGGGCATTCCCCCAGGAGCATAAAACAGGTGTAAAAATTTTAAGGCTCCTTTACATTGCCAGAGCCGTATTGTAAAGGATAGTGTGGTGCTTTAGTGATTAGAACTGGTCTAAATGTTTGGACTGAAAAAGTTTCCTATCAAAATGTGCTCCATGAACTGTTTGCTACTGACCTTTTTGGAGATGGTCAGTAGCCAGTAAAAATTGTGAGTTTGAGTCTCCAGTCCTCACTTCCCCTTCAGTTGCCTATGATATAAAATTATTCTACTTAACTGCCAGGAGGCAAATTTGTCACATACACATGGGAGAAAGAAGAAGGACAAAATGCAGGGTAAGCTATAGGTAGTCAGGAAGTTCCTTCAAGAGGAAATGTAGCCAAACTCCAAACCTAAAGACAATGGACCTTTCTGTGCCTGCATCCTGTAGATAGCTAACCACTTAGTTTGCAAAATAAGCAAGGAGGAGGGGACAAATAGATGAACAATAAGGGGTCATAAGAGGGGCAGATACATGTAGCTTGCTAATTATGTATGGTAATGATGGCAAATTTTGGTCAATCATAGAGCAATAGATTATCATAAGCAACTGCATATAATGCTTTGGTGTAAGTGTTTTCTTTGTTCTTGCTGACTTATGAGCTCGAACCCAATTGCAATTGAAATAAACGGATCGCCCCGCCCGGGGCTCCTTGCTTGATTAGCTGTGTCCGTCTCTCCTTATTCCTCAGCTGGAATGGACAGAAATTTCTATGACACCTATGATGTAACACTGAACATATGGCTGCATATATTTGTTGATTAATAACTAGAACTAAAGGGTCAATACTAGCTACATTACTATTAGACAAAGGAGTTTGGTGATTGCCTCCAATGCTCCTCATTCCCATTCTCCATCCATTGTATTGTAGTTTAAATAAATTACCAAAATAATTGAAACCAGCTTGATTATATTGTGTTATTTTGACAAAATATGCAGAATTTTAAAATATTGTGCGCAGAATTTTTTATTTTTTGGTGCAGAATTCCCCCAGGAGTAAGCAAGAAAAGGGCTTACTCCCTAGTTCAGTGGAATATCTATTCAAGAAAGCCAAAGTGAGTAAAACCCCACATTGTCTAATTCTGCAGACTCACAGCATGTAACTATCTACCCAGGTGGAGAGGGAGAGAGAGAGAGAGAGATCATAGTAGGACAAAATTTGGATCGGAGGAGCTTATTCCCCCTTTATGGAATGCTCCCAGAATTAATTCTGTCATTGCATGACTACTGGTTGATTGCCTGCACTGGCAAGAAATCTGCCTAGCTCAAAATCAGATTCAGTGGACATGCAATCAAAAACAGAGTAAAATAAATGCAGTAGTCACCCCGCTAACATTCTGAATGCCATTATAACTCACAATGTGGTATAATGTGCAGCATAAAACTGCAGCAGTGCATATAGGCACATACAATAGCTGCAAGCAGCAGTCTCTGTCATCCAGCAATCCCTTTTATCCTATCATTTCCTCTGCAGCAGTAAAGAGTAGTGCAGAATTGCAATACCCCCTTTAAGCCGACACAAACACTTTTGGTTTTTGTAGCTGGAAGTTGGTTGTGAGCAACCTGCAATGCAGAGTTGTGCAGAACTAGGTGCAGATTTTGCTGCATGGAAAAATGCCTTTGAGTGCTGGAATTAGAGCCCATGTGGGTTGCTCCAAGGGATCTGAAGCATACTGCCCTACATACATATACTGGTAACAAACTAGGCCCTAATTAATGATAGAGCATTAAGTTTCCATCCTTCTTCCCTACCAAACCAAGAGCAATATTCTCCTCTTATCTGCACTGCAGATCACTAGTTAATATTCTGACAGCAGTGGAAGTTTCTTGGCAGAATATGCCAGAGAACTGCAATATGGATCAGAGATAAGAGTTTTATCCAAATACTACAGTGTGAGTGATGGAAAACATTAACATTTCTCATAAAGCAACTTACTGATTTCATAGATGGTTACAAACAGTGAGTAAAAACAATTATGCATAAGTTATTAAACATACATTGACGATGTCCTTTCAAGATGATAGTACAGTCATTCAGTAACACGATGCTTGGTAACAGGCTTTTTAATGATCTGCTAACTGAAAAATGGTGTGCTCCAGAAGCTTCTCTCTTAAATGCAATATTCTGGGGAATATTTTTATTCATCAGACTCTGAATATTCTTAATAGGCTCTTTTACCATTCTTAACACCGTAATATCTGAGCGCCCTTCAGTAATGCATTATGTGATCCAACTAACATCTGTCACACATGGTTCATTCTCTCATCAACCTTAATGTGCAGCATAGTGTTTTGTTTGTAGTACTGTTTGCTCATTTTATTTAATTACAGATAATCCACTCCTCAGTATGGGAAAGGGTGGCAGAATCAAATGTTGTATGAAAGGGTTCCATCTTCACAATTAGAGTAGAATTAGATAACATATGTCTATAAGAACATACAACTTTACCACATAGGTATCTGTACACTTCTCTGCAATTACCTTTACTGCTGCAGTGAACAATGGCTACTCCCGTAAAGACACTGTGCTCCTTCCCACTCAACCTATGAGGGAAAAATGAAGAGTCACTATGTAAGTTTTATAAAGTCGCTTTCTTCTTCATTAATGCATTATTATTTCACAGGTTTACAGAGTGTTCCACAAATAAGCCAATGGACACCACAGAAGAATACCAGCTCTGGTTCGTATCCTTACACACAGGACATAGGGTTTTGATTTTTCTTTCACAAAGGTGAAGAGCTAAAACACAAAATGGTGCAGAAGGATTGGTACAGTAATTGGAATCTTTCAATGCTTAGTGTCCCCAAAACATTTAACACCTGCTGGCTGTTCAGTGGCCTAAAATATGTTTATTTATATTGAGGTAAAATTAGGATTTTTGTTTTGTTTTATTATTTTACTATACCAGAGGAGAAGTGTCAATTTCATGAGCAAAACAGGATCATCACCATCATAAATGGCATCGTGATAGGCAGCTTCAGCAAAAAGATAATCCATGAAGGGCTAGGTTACACAACCTTTCCTCACGCTGAGTGGGAATACTAGTACCTTGCTACACCAGTATTCCCATTCATTTCAACTGGGCTATTGATGGAACAAAGTACCACTCAACTCAACTGAGAGTGGCAGAATCAGGCTCCAAAGGAGCAAAGAGAATGAACTGTCCTTGCACCTGCCTAGGGATGATGCTGTCACAGAATGGCTCAGAAATATCGGCAGGAAAGTGCAGGAAGCTTGAATTGATATTGTTTATTTTGTCATGAAAAGGACTTTACTTTTCTGAGTAGTTAACTACCCTCTTTGAATGGAACATTGAACATACTTAAAAAAAAAAAAAAAAAAGAGCAAAAACTGTACAGTTCATAGATGTGTAAGCAGAACCAATGTAAACTGAGGCAAGGCAGCTTAACTTCTTAGAAAGTCTGATTACAAAATAGTATCCTAACACTGAATTGTGATACCCTTACTCATATCAGATAGTACCTCCGACCCTAGGTAGTCCCATTGAAGTAAACTACTTGTAGAGCATGAAACTACTCAATATAAATTGTCCATTCTGGTCCCTTGAAAGTTTGTGTAGCTGATTATGATAATTAGCACACAGATAGGAGACACGAGTTTACACTGCTAGCACTGGATGCAAAATGACCCCAACCGGGATTATCCTGAAGAAAAAAAAAAAAAAGATTTCAAATATATTGCACATCCATGCTTGTTTTAGAAGTTTTGGGATGACTTTTTTTTTTTTTTTTTTTTTTTGAGTAATGTAACTCACAAGACAGTTTATATTAATTCTGATCCACAAACATCCTTGTAAGTTTAGTGGAAAAGTGACTATTTTCTGGAAGTCACCAAACATGGTATAATTTCAAGCAAAATTATGTACTAAATCAGAAGACCCTTTCCAGTCAGACTCCTTCATGAGTTTGGTGGGATATGTTTGGTCTCCTGATAATATCACATTCTGCCCTTACTCATTCACTCTGAACAACCATTACTTTTTACGCCTCCACCAAATGGAGAAACCTAATTCATCAGCCCAAAATCTAAATTAGAGCCACAAAGCAAAGAGTCCAGAAAGCCATAGGCCATGTGTTCTGTCCAGTGAATTTTTCCTAAATTAGAATGTCTCTTTCATCAGCTTATATTCAATAAGTCATATGTCACTGGCAGTTTGCCACACAAAAGAATGATCAGCAGACTTTTCACATATTCTTTAACAAAGGCACCATTTTATTCTAAAAATGGTAGAATGGCAGCCTTGAGAAAATGTGACCGTGTAACCTCCCACTTACTGGTCCCACCTGAATAACCCAGAGTTGCACTCCTCCCACACATAACTACTGTAGGCAAGTATTTCTTAGTTTATGAATTATTACTATGTACTTCTAATCTTGATATTTGTCTTACACTAAAAACTTACATCTCACAAAACTGGCACAAACACATTCACTTTGATGACATTTTTTTACTGTTACTTAAATGTTTATTGCCATGATCTCAGAACTGCAAACCTTTAAGGGGAAAAAAGGTAGGTAACTGAGTTGCCCCTGGAAGGCAAACATGGTTTCTTCAGATTGAGATACAATCTGATTTCACCTTCAGGCCTGAGGACAGGATAACAGCCTAACAGCATTAGAGCTTTAAGAGATGGAGTGACAATCAATTCAAGTGTTCTAGCGTGGTAACAGGCTACAGTATTGTGTAATTGGTGCTTATTAAAAGTGATGAGTTGCAGAAAGAAATAATTGCATTAATGAAATAGCTCACATATGGTAAGCAACAGAATGAGTCTGAAACATGGGGAAGAGGGCATCATTAAGCTCAAGTGATTGAACTACATTCAAAGGAGAGAAATAGAAGCCTGAGGCCTTGGCTACACTCGTGGATTCACAGCACTGCCGCGGCAGCGCTGCTGCGGCACCGCTGTGAAGCGCGAGTGTAGTCGCACTCGCACTCCCCCTCCCCGAGGGGAATAGCTTGCAGCGCTGCGAGCGAGCATGCAGCGCTGCAGACGCTGATTACACTGGCGCTTTACAGCGCTGCACTCGCTGCGCTCGGGGGGTGTGTGTTTTTTCACACCCCTGAGCGCAGCAAGTGCAGCGCTGTGAATTGCCAGTGTAGCCAAGGCCTGAGATGACTTAAGGACCCCAATATATGACAGGAGAATAAGACAGGACAGTAAAAAAAGGCAAACATTTCGCTCTTGATTACACCACTGTAAATTCAGTGAACTTCTATCAAAACAAAAAAAAAATGCTACTGTCAAGGAGATCACAATGTGGCTCCAAATAAAGGAATTTCTGATTAGTTTTCTTCTAGTACACACATCACGCAAATCGCACCTGAGGAGAGGCAAAGGACCAATACCAAATGCTTGTACTGTTAAAGAACTTTATTATTAAGGAAATCAATAATAAAACAATTGCAATGCAAATGCTAAATAACTTATCCTAATGATACTAATGCAATATTGTTATTGAGGCTCTGGAAAGACACAAATCAGGAAATTCAAAGCGATGGATCCTAAGCACACCATATTTCACATCCCTTGTACAGAGTAGTAATGTGTAATAATATTTTATAATCTTGTATTATTGTACTGCCTAGGAGTCCCAGTTATGGATCAAGTTCTCACTATGCTACACACTGTACAAACACAGAACAAAAGGATGGTCCTTGCCCCATGGAGCATATATATTGTTATCTTTTATGCATCTTTGTGCGTGAATGTTATAGAATTTTGCAGTTCCAGTTGCTGCAGAAAACATTGCCTGATTGTAGAATTGCCTGATTGTAGAGTTGCCTGATTAACTCATTTAACCTTATTTAAAACTACAAACCTTGACAGCATCTTATATGCATCTTGTTTATCAACCGGTTTCTCCAGAATCTGTTTTCCGACAGTCTGAAATAGAAAGAAAAATACTCCGCTGTGTATCTCTAATATGCTGAAATTGAGATCAGTCACACAGACTTTTCAAACCATGATTTCACCCAGCCCTGCCAGCAACATCAGTCTACTGAAAAGTATCATGTTAAGTATCATATAATGATACTGACCTCCTCTGTAAAGCTTTTTGAGACCTATGGATAAAAAGCACTAAATAAGAATCTTGGAGACATGAGCCTTCTATTTATTAAGAGAGCACACACTATCAGTGCAAGCTTCCCCTCCACCTTGTGACTGCCAGAAGGATCTGCAGAGGTGAGTGGCTAATTCAGTGTCTATCATAATTCATTCTTTACCCTCTTTGCTGAGACTACCAGTAAGAGTGCCATTTGTGTTAGCTGTTAAAAAGGTCTTAAATGGCATTGCTTAGGCGATGCACGTTTCCTGATGCTCACAGCTGTCAAATAACTGAGTGCCTCCTTCAACATAGTAGAAAGCTCGATACTGATTATGGAACATGGGAGTATGTCTAAAAAAAAATAGAATAAAGGTAGTGGTGGAAACTCTGTCATTTGAGACATTTCAAACCAGTCTAAGTACTAGAAAATATAGCATAGGGACAATTCTGCATTGACAGGAGGATGGACTAGATGAGTAGTCAGACCTTTTCCATCTTTACATTTCTAAGAAGTTAAACCCCCAACAAGAGAATTTTAGGCACTGGTCAGACATGATTCAAACTACTGCTAAAATACACGAAAACTCTTACCACAATAGTGTCTGCTCCTATAACAATATCTGGAGTTCTAAGGTGTTTCTGGAAAGATGAGGAGACAAAAAAAAAAAGGAAAAAACAAACAATCAAACAAAAAAAACCAGAATATCCAACTCAAGATGCTGTAGATTTACCACTTGAAAGGTATTTAGATCAATACATCAAGGAGGGAGCTGAAGTCTATGCATCCTTAACAGAATTGTAATCAGTTACATCTGTGAAAAACCAGGGAAAGCAAGGACTGTGGGCAGAAATAACTGAGGGTATGATTTTGCCTGCAGAACTTGTATTGATGATGAAATGCACCCAGGAAAGATTAGAACCCAACTCAACTCTCCAAGCACCGGTTGAGTATCAAGGCTGCCAGTTACAAAACAACCTTTTTTGTAATAAGCCAAGTGTATTGGATATGGAAATCATTGAAACACATTAAACATGAGTGCCACAATGCCATTTTTATAGAGTTATTACTCAGATGTCCTTAAGTGTACTTGCATACCCCTCAACCACCTGAATTTAAATGTATCCAGCCATTAAAAGGAGTTCTAAGGTTTGGTTTTATAGAATTCTCTCAGCCCTTTCCTTCTTCCCTCTCCCTGCTCTCAAATTGCAAAGTGTTCTTGTTGTCCAGGATTTTTTGCTTGCCTACATTTCATTTGGATGATTTCAGACACTAACCCTACAGTTTATCATTTTACGATGTAACATGGCTAAGACTTACATTTATTTATTGTTCATGATGGAAGCAACTGTTGATATAAACTTACTGCTTCTTATGGCAGCTTGTTTTCATAAATAGAGAAGGCTCTAGTCTTAAAATATTAGGTAAGCGTTAATAGAGCACATGAGAATAGGAACTCTACTGGGAAATAGTGTAAGATTTGATATCATAATAGAAAGTGACAGCACTAACATTCTAATTAGTTTTAAATGGTACACCTACATCCATATGCTACTTAACTAGATCCTGTACATAGGAAGCGCTCAAAATCCGTCTGGATGGACTTAAGAAAAATATGAAGTAGCAGGAAAATGTTAATACTGTTCCACAATTAAAGTCCACTATATTCTTGTTAAGGTTTGAAATCCACTCCCCTAATATCACACCATAGTCAGAAAAAGAAAGTGACAGAAACAGATATGAATCTGTGTAATCATTTACATAGGAGATAATTCAATATTTGCACTGGCAGACAGTGTCATTTGGCAACGGTGTTGGTAGGGCGCATTCAGTATATGTGAATCGATCTCAGAAAAGGATTAGTCTCTATTCCTCCCTTCCAGAGGAAGGTCATTAAGGAAATATTTGCAGATCCACACCAGTAGCAAATGACAGCCTATAAGGATTTTTTTTTTTAACTTAATCAGTTGGGCTTCAGGCTTGGTTGTGGCACAGAACCAGCCTTAATCACTGTGGTGGAGCACATTAGGGCAGTAGGCAGAAGTCTAATATCTATGCTGATGCCAATAAATCTATTACTGGATTTTGACAACATTGATCACAAGGCTCTATTGGCTTGACTATGGGACTAGTGGAGAGGCTGACCAAGTTGCCTTAATTCACTGTTTTCAGAAAGAGGTCAGAGGGCCGTGTGCTGGGCAGCTGTTTTGCTTCATTTATGAAGGCTCACACTGCTCACTCCGAAGCCACTCAGAGACTGCAAGGCATGATGGGTTACAGTAGGGTTACCATACGTCCGGGTTTCCCCGGACATGTCTGACTTTTGGGTCTTTAAATAGCCATCGGGGGGAATTTGTAAAAAGCTAAAAATGTCTGGGATTTCCCCTGGACGGCTATTTAAAGACCCAAAAGCGGCTGACAGGGCAGCCGTGCTGGCTGAAAGCGGTACTGGGAGCAGCATGGAGCGGCCGCGAGAGGTGGGTGCGGGCGGCCCGGCTCCCTCTGCCTGGGGCTCCCCTCGCCCGCCGGGGGGCGCGGGCTCCTCCTCTGCAGCACTGCCTGCCGTGGGGCTGGGGCTCTCCTAGGGCTCTGCCCTGCACGCGCCCAGCACCCCCGGGGCTGCTCCTGCCTCCCTGGGCTGGCCCCAGATCCCCTCCCCCGAGGGGCTGGGGTCCTGCTGCGGCTTGCGCTCCTCTGCCTCCTCTGTGGGGCAGGCAGCCCCAGGGGGTTGAGGCCGTGCCACCCCTTGCCCAGCTTCCCCGTCCAGCAGCCCCTGCACCGCCCTACCCAGGCCTGTTCAGCCCTCGGCCCGACAGGTCCTGCCCTGCCTCATGCAACCCACCCCTACTGTGCGGCGGCCTGGCCCAGGGGGAACTGGGGGAGCCTCAGCAAAGCCTTGCCTGGAGCGAGCCTGGCTCTCAGCCCAGGCTCCAGCATCAGCCTGCAGCCAGGAGCAGAGCCAACCCCCGCCAGCTTGGCTCAGCCCAGCCCCGCTCTTAAAGGGACAGGGACCCCACCACGGTTTGGCCTGGGGCACGTGGGGGGTGTCACCTCACCTCCCGCCTGGGGGGCCCGGCGAGGGGAGTGCTCGGCCCCATAGCAGCGCAGAGGGGAGGCCAGCGATGCACCTTACTCTCTCCTGCACTGCCAGCCACGGTCTTGCCTCCTTTCCCCAGCTCTGTGAGGCACTGTACACCTCAGAGCAGCAAATGGTAGCAGATTCTGCTGTCTCCAAGCAGAGTCTAGCCCTGAGTGCTTATTTCCGCAGCAGTGAGTTTTCGGTTTGGTGCATTCACTCCTGATCTCCCTGGTAAAGTATAACAAAAGCCCTTGGCATTCATTTTCTCAGTGTTTCTGGGAATACCCTTTTCAGTTTTATAGATTAATCTGGGATCTTTCTTTTGCTGTTTCCGGAGAGAACTGTTGACAGCAGGGAGATATGTCCCTGACTAGAGGGCAGGAAGCAAATTGGACTAGACCAGTTGTGACTTCCTTTTTATTTGTTACTATAAAATGTATTACACACAAATAGATTGCTAATGAACTTCCACCTTTGGGTTTCTGGAGAACAACTCACTCTAATACTTGGAAGATGCAGGGACCTTTGGTCTTAAAAAATGAAACATCAGACTCATTAACTTGGGGGAAGTGCAGTGGTCCATTTATGAAATTTCTTAAAAACATGATTCAAAAAATCCTTCTGAGACTGTATTTTAATGCTGATATCCCAATAGCCTTACTATAGAAATAGAAAGTAAAACAAAGACATTCTTGATCCAGGTCAATTAGAGCAGTGGTTGTCAATGTTTCCAGACTACTGTACCTCCTTCAGGAGGCTGATTTGTCTTGAGTACCCCTCACTTAAAAAACGCTTGCTTACAAAATCAGACATAAAAATACAAGTATCACAGCACAGTATTACTGAAAATTTGCTTATTTTCTCATTTTTACCATATAAATGATCAAATAAATCACGACTCCCAGATTGAGAAACACTGGTATAGTATATAGAGCAGTATAAACAAGTCACTGTCTACAATGATGGTTGCATATGCTTCGATAATTAGTTTGGCAAGGCCTTCTATATCAAACTTACACACATTTTTACACCATATCAGGCAAACCAGCTTGGATCTCTCACTGTTCATGTCTCTGTACTAATTGTGCTCTGCATCATTTCACAAAAAAGTTATTTAACGGAGCTTGAAATTTGTCATTATACAGAGATTTCTAAAAATACCCTTCTAGAAAAACTTCCATTTGGTTTCCCAGTAAAGAAAAGGACTTTATATAGCTTGTTTGTTTGAACTCCGAGGCCCATACAGTCCCTGAAATGACACTGCCTTGGTTACTGTTGTGCCCCATTTCTCATAGTACTCATGATGGGTTGGATTGTCACAGCCCAGCTCAGCCACGCAAGGGAGAAAATATTATCTTTTCCAAGTAGACCTTGCTGATATGGGGATGCCCCTTTAAAGGAAGGCCCTGGGACAGGTATGGAGAGGTGAGTGTCAGAGGTAGGGTCACCATATGTTCGGATTTTCCTAGACATGTCCAGCTTTTTGGTCCTCAAATCCCCGTCCGGGAGGAATTTTCAAAAAGCCGAACATGTCCGGGAAAATAGGGAGGCATGGTAAGGGCCCCGCCTCCTCCCCGGACTCCAACTTTCCAGGTTCCCGCCGCTCTCCACCGCGGCGGGGGCCAAAGCAACTTCCCCAGCACAGCAGCAGCCGGGGGGTGGGAGGGAGGAGGGGGAATGTGGGGTGCTCAGGGGCAGAGTTGGGGTGGGAAAGGGGCGGAGTTGGGGCGGGGTCCCGTGGAGCGTCCTCTTTTTGCACTATTGAAATATGGTAACCCTAGTTACAGTATCATCGGCATGCCGATGACGGTCAGTTCTGTATCTCCTCATAGGACCTAAATAGAATTGCATCTCTGCTCACTATGTGCCTGAAAATCCTGAACAAAGTCTAACTATCTCAGACTCAATTTGAATAGTTGGCTGTTGGCAGGACTTGGCGATTATACCTCAATTTAGAGCTTCTGCCAGCTGTCAGAGCTGTCTGTAATCACTGTTTTGGCCTTTCACAAACTGAAGGCACTGGAGTTCCTTTTAGCCCATTTCAACAGGTAGTTGCCACAATAGTAACACAGGGGGAAATGTGTCTGTTTGCTTAAAGGATGTAAATGCACCTGTATACTTACTACTTTTACAAGTGCACATAACAGTAATAAATAGTGAGAATAACACATACCACACAAACACAAAATTTGACTATTGAAATAGCTGACAGACTCACCAGATGCATTCTATTTGCCACTTCAAGTGCCTTCTGCTTTGCTGTTTCTATGGCATACTCATGAGGGGCTGCAAAAGATGACTTCTCAAGTGTCTCTTTAAACCAGGATGGAACTACCTCAAATCGGAGACCCTACAATATACAAAGGAAAGGCAATGTAGTGAGCATCATCGAGTGTTTTGGAAGGAACCTGTAAAAGCAACAGATTAAGTGAATTTTGCTCTTTTTTATTATTCTTATGTTGCATTTCCTCTACAGTACAAATTATATTTAATCATGCAAATAGTAAATTAGAATAGAGTGGAAGCTAATCTGAGAAATATCTGTGAAAACTATCTAGTTATTTATTTTTAAAAATTAACCTACTATAAAATGCCAAGTGTCTTCAAGAGAGGAAGAAAAAGATAGATATTGGTAACAACATATAAACAAACTGTAGAGCTACAAATCTATTGCAAACATAACAATCTAGTGCAAACATTGCAAACTTCACTCATTCCATCAGCAGTATGCAATCAAAATTAAAACAAAAACAAATAACTAAATTCCCATTGTGTGCGTTTCATCTGAGAAGCAAAAACCCTGTTGCATTGAATTGTTTTGAATTTACTCTTAATATGCAAACATCTCAAGATAAAAGGCAAGAAAAATCTATGACAAACAAAAGTTTTACACTTATAGTACTTATAATCATTTTACTCGTCAGCTATGCATGTAACAACCTAATCACAAATGCATGACCTCTCTCTTCCTTAGGGTTTTCTATAACACTCATCATTGTAGTATCTGTGTGCGTCCCATGTAAATTAGATCTGTGCAGTGAAGTCTTCAGTAGATATAATCTTGGCATTTACTTGTGCTGCACTGTGGATAAATCTGTGTAAGAATGAGTTTTGCTATACAACATTTAACTGAAACACAACTATCAAATGTATGCTTAAATGTAAACATTCACATGTAGCCAGAAATATACATATTAGTTTTGTCACTGCAACCTGTTTAGCTTTCTGGATTTTTCCCCCTAATTCCTGCCTCCAAACTACAGGTTCAATCTTGTTTCACCAATGACTTCAATGAAAACAGGATTTCACCCTGAGACACAATCTATGGTTTGTTTGGATAGGGGAGAAGAAAGTGTGGCTGAGAAAAAGCATAAGTGAAAATGTTTTTTTGGGATTATGTGATGTGATCTACTGCAAACAACCTCCCGCAAATAAAACTCTAGCATTGTTTGTCTGTTTTTACTTCTACCCATCACCGTTAATGTGAAGTATTGATCAAAATGTGTGCAACACAATTCTTTAGATGAAGTGTAAAAATAAAAAGATATAAGTCCCATTGATACTATAATACTGTATGACTGACATTAACACTTGATGGGGGTTTTCCAAAAGTCCTGGAGGGCAGCAATGCAAAACCAATAAACAGGGCCACATCTTCTACTGATATAAACTGTAAATTCACCAGCTAAGACATTGGGACAGTGTATTCTATTCTTATGCACCCCTTTCACAGACAGCTGACAACAGTAACAAGAGAAAACATGTTACTATTTTAGATGCATTCCCTACCCCAAACAGCCCTCATCCTCTGCCCTTTGTTGCATGTATTGAGACCACCCCATAGCCTGACCCAACAAGTTTCACCTCCTATCTGTGGGAATTGGCATCACCCAATGGTATGTATGTTCCTAAGAACTTCATTTTGTTCAGCTTTCTTGCCACAGCCACACCAGGCGGCTACTTTCCAGTTGCATAACCTGCCTCCTGCCCCAAGACTCTGCTCAAGTGCAATTTATTTTAAAAATATTGTTCTTCTGGTCACATATCAACCCAGAAACACAGGTCTTTCAGCTTTAAAAATGTCAAGACGGCAACAACAGGGAAGAGGGGAATAATGGCCACTTGGCAGACTGTTAAACTACTCTCCTGTTTGCGCACAAAGGAGCCCAGCTGCTGCAGGAGCATTTCCAGGGAGCGATGTGGGAGCTAAGGCAAAGCAGGGCTGGGCATCCTTGTAAGAGCATTGGAAAGTGTATGTCGCCACCGCAATTAGACAACAGGGACTGGGCGGTGCTGCCAGCTGACAGGGGCTGGTCAATTGCTGTGGAGACTTCCAGGCTGCAACTCTAGCACTCTCCCACCTCACAGGGTGCAGCC
Organism: Trachemys scripta elegans; assembly: GCF_013100865.1. Classification (NCBI taxonomy): domain Eukaryota; kingdom Metazoa; phylum Chordata; order Testudines; family Emydidae; genus Trachemys; species Trachemys scripta. The sequence goes on along the minus strand of NC_048298.1, from coordinate 224,552,009 downwards.
CCAGGCAATGAAACAGCCCCTGCCCAGCGCCAGCACTGGTGGCAGTGCAGACTTTGCAGTGTAGACATACTCCGAGTGACCTGACCCCTCTATTGCCCACTAAGTGCAGGGGGCCCTTGCGGCGCTGCCCCGGACTCACCACGTTGGTGAGGATCTCCTGCCGGCGGGGGGAGGCGCTGGCCAGCACCACCCTCTTGCTGACCAGCTTCCCGATCACCGGGTTCAGCACCATGGCCGCGGCGCCGGCGGCTGCGGGGAGGCCCGGGATCTCCCCCGCACGGCCCTGAGGCTCAGCAGTGCCACGAAACCCGCAGCGTCGGGCCCGGGCCAGGGGGTGACGAGCGGCGCGTTTATACGGCGCAGCGAGCGGGGAGGAGCGGGGCCGTGGGACCCGCCTCCGGCCCGGGAAGGCGGGCCCGGCGCTCTGCAGGGGGAGCCGCGAGCTCTGCTGACGCTCCTGGTCAGGGCCCTGGGGGAGGCTGGCCTGGCGAGCTGGGCACGTTCGAAATGGGACAGACGGACAGACATCCACTGCACTGGGGGGAGGTACAAAATACTAATGCAAGGTAGCTGGCGGGAATGCAGCGACAGACGGCTGGAAAGTTGGATACAGGGGCGGATTTAGTCTAGGAGAGTCAGTCCTGCGGTTTTCAACTTCCACCTGCAGTATTGGGAACCTCAAGTGCTTAAAAATCCTTATTCAGGCCCCAAAATCAAGAGCCTAGTTTAAAAATTGTGGAATTAAAAGGAGAAATACATGCACGGTTGCTTTCTGGTTTCTGAATCCTTAGGGTACACTCACCTTGCATTTTCAACCTTTTCTCTGCCACCACAATGGCTAAATTTTATTATTATTATTAACTAGTGCTGAGCTTCACCTGCAAACTCTTGATTCCAGCTGCTGAGGCTTTCAGAAAATCACATGAGACTTTTGATGAAACGGTGGGTTGGCAAGACTGTTCTGCGGGATGCTTTCCTTTGAATAACACTGAGGGCTGGTCTACACTACACACTTCAGTAAAACTATGTTGTTCAGCGGCCTGAAAACGGAAGTGGCTTAACTACACTGATGGGAGAAGCTCTCCTGTCCTGTTCGCACAGGAGCATCTTCACTAAAGTGTTATAGCAACTTTTTTAAGTGGTGACTTGCCCTGAGTCCCATAGGGTAATCAAGATACATGGCAGTAAGGGGCTAGCTTGATCCTTTAACTGTTCATTTCCTGACTTATTTCCAATGTTTGAGTACTTTAGAAGGTGTAGAATTTTTTAACATCTTTAGATAATATCTTCATCCTTGACTCTCATGTCACATGATGCTGAATGTGAGGGTTTGCACACCCTATATATAGGGTGACCAGATCACCACAGTAAAATATCGGGACACATTGGGGTGCCATCAGCCCCACCCACAGTCCACCCAGGTCCTGCCCCCTCCCCACTTGGCCTCCCCACCACACCTTTCCTCATCCCCCGGCCTGCTACTGGCTTGCTGCGTCCCTCTTCAATCCCCCACCCACTGCTCGCCTCCCCACCCGCTCACTCGCCTGCCGCTCACCGCTTCACCCCCCCGGGTGGGTGTTCATCCACCCCCTGCCTCTTCCCGCCCCTGTACCGCCCTCGTCCCGCCCCCATTTCACCCCCTTCACCCAAATCCCCGCCCTTGCCCTGCTTCTTTCCCGCCTCCTCCCCTGAGCGTGCCACGTACCCGCTCCTCCCCCCCTCCTTCCTGGAAAGTGCTAAGCGCTGCCAAACAGCTGTTAGGTGGTGGGAAGCAATGGACGGGGGAAGGAGCGGGGACGTGGCGCGCTGGGGGGAGAAGGAGGTGAGGAGCGGGGAGCTTGGCTGCAGTTTTTTCCCGTGGGTGCTCAGCCCTGGAGCACCCATGGGGTCAGCACCTCCCTCCCGCTCGCCTCCTTACCTGAATATCGGGACAAGTGGCGTCCCGATCGTACATTGATTGGGATGTGGGACAAAGGGTTAAATATCGGGACAGTACTGATTTTATCAGGACATCTGGTCACCCTACCTACATATTTTTTTGAAAATAAAAACCCTAAACAAACATTTGCAAGAAATTTCTAGACATGGAACTGATTAATATTTTCATTATCTGGCCGCATGCCGACTCAGTTACAAATAATCATGGGAAATCATTAAAGGGTTTATGTAGGTGGAAACCAATCAAAATCACAAATGAAGACCACTTGTAGGTATGCATAAGTAAGTAGGAAAATACCTTTCAAAATAAGCATCAGTACAAAAGTGGTAGAATTTTCATTTGGCAACAATTATAGGAAATTCAGACAAAAGATAAAATTTCTGCAACCATAAAATGTGCAGCAATTGTTTTCCAGAAATGAGACTGAAACATCTGTAAATGATGGAGTTCAGATATCCCAGTCCCTCGTCTATCTTTTTATGGGCCAGATTGTGAGCTTTTCACTCCTGTTGATGAACAATTCCTCATACATTTAGTCTCACCAAAGTGAAAGGAATTGTCCAGGTGAGTACTTTCACAGATTTTTGAAGTCAGAAAGGATTATTATGATCATCTGGTCTGACCAGTTTCTCACCATGAGTATTAATATCAGACCAAATCCTAATAAGTGCATAGCATCTGCTGAACTGCTGCAACTCCCCATTGAAGTTAATGGAATTCAATAATCAGTTCTTCTTGAGATTTGGACCATAAGAATTACAGATCCAAAGTAATTATTTCACACAATACCCCATATGATTTCAGGATATGATACTGTGTTTTGGTGATGTGCTGCTCTAGAGAGCAGAGTTGTACCTGTTTATTCAAGTAAAGTAAGAAGAAATGATCAAGTTGTTTAAATAGTGCTTGTATTAATCAAAAGTTTGAAAGACTTTTTTCCTCCCTCCTGCTAATCAACCTGACTCCATAGTTACTTATGATGGTGCATATGTGGCAAAGTTCAAATATCCCTATGAGAACAAGCTAAACAATGTCAAATAAGCTAACGCAGAGAGGAGAAGTAGACGAGTCTCACACTTATACTTTCAATTTCTGAAAATTTACTATTGACAGGTAACCATTATAAACCACTTAGTTGCAGATTTTCAGAAATTAAAAGTATAAGTGTGAGATTCCAGTGAGTTGACTGAGATGAAGAACATTGACAGCAGTAGTTATTGGAAACGTGGCTGCCTCCTCTGGATATGCTGGTCAAAGATTAGCTCATCCAAGGTTAGTTGTGAAACTGTCAACTTTTTCAAATACCTACTACATTTTGAAAAAAGCAAGGTAAGAATTAGAGATGAATGTAAAGCTCTGTATTGTAAAGTCTTTTACTACATCGTAAGATTGGTATTCCAGTTTTAGATCTCTTCTTTTGCCTATGTCCTTACACGATGCTCATCATCGTGGTAACTGTGAAATATCAGAGAATGTTTTAAGGGCCAAATTCTACTCTCATTTACACCTGTGTAAATTCAGAGTAACCTCAGTGATTTAAATTTGGGTTTACTGGATTTACTTTACTTGGATACAGTGTCTCTGCAAATGCTGAAACTTCCTTATCAGAAGAACTATGCAGTTCCACTACACCTAGATGGCAGGATGCCAGGGGAGCTGCTACGGGGTGGAGGGAGAGGTACAATATGAACACTAGAGTTATGAACACCAGAGTTATGAATTGATGATCAACCACATGCCTCATTTGGATCCAGAAGTATGCAATCAGGCAGCAGCAGAGACAAAAAAAAAAAAAAAAACCACTACAGTACCAGTACTGTGTTAAATGTAAGCTGTAAAATGTAAAAAAATAAAGGGAAAGTTTAAAAAAAAGATTTGACAAGGTAAGGAAACTGTTTCTGCGCTTGTTTCATTTAAATTAAAATGGTTAAAAACCACATTTTTCTTCTGCATAGTAAAGTTTCAAAGCTGTATTAAGTCAATGTTCAGTTGTAAACCTTTGAAAGAACAACCACAACATTTTGTTCAGAGTTACGAACATTTCAGAATTCTGAACAACTTCCATTCCTGAGGTGCTCGTAACTCTGAGGTTTTACTGTATGTGTTACACTCTTAACCACAAAACTCAGCTTTGCAATGAGAACTTTGTTTATTCTGGGAATCCAAATGTTTGCTTGGTAAGATCTTCTTTTAAGAGCTCACCCTACTGCGTTCTCAAAGGGGCAGCTCCCATTTCTCTTGGAATTATTATACTGCTTTAGCAGCGTTAAATCGAATTAACCCTGCACCCGTCCACACAACAAAGCCATTTATTTCGAAATAAAGGGCTCTTAAAATCGATTTCTGTACTCCACCCCAACGAGCGGAGTAGCGCCAAAATCGATATTGTCATTTTGCATTAGGTTTAGTGTGGCCGCAATTCGATGGTATTGGCCTCCGGGAGCTATCCCACAGTGCACCATTGTGACCGCTCTGGACAGCAATCTGAACTCGGATGCACTGGCCAGGTAGACAAGAAAAGCCCCACGAACATTTGAATTTTATTTCCTGTTTGCCCAGCATGGAGAGCACAGGGGACCACAGATAGCTTATCAACACAGGTAACCATGCAGGCTGATAATCGAAAAAGAGCACCAGCATGGACCGTACGGGAGGTACTGGATCTGATCGCTATATGGGGAGAGGATTCAGTGCTAGCAGAACTTCGTTCGAAAAGACAAAATGCCAAAACTTTTGAAAAAATCTCCGAGGGCATGATGGAGAGAGGCCACAATAGGGACTCAGATCAGTGCCGTGTGAAAGTCAAGGAGCTCGACAAGCCTATCAAAAAACAAAGGAGGCAAACGGTCGCTCCGGGTCAGAGCCGCGGACATGCCGCTTCTACGCCGAGCTGCATGCAGTTCTAGGGGGGGCCGCCACCACTACCCCACCTCTGACCGTGGATTCCGAGGCGGGGGTAATCTCATCAGCTACACCTGAGGATTCTGTGGAC